>NC_054381.1:46233768-46443768 GCF_017654675.1 Xenopus laevis
CCACAATGCAGATGCAAGAAGAAAGTATTTTCAATTCAAGTCAAAGTCAAATTTGGCCTATTTGATGGTCGAAGTACCCAAAAATTACTTTGAAATTCGAAGTTTTTGAATTTGAAAATTTATTTTCACTTCAACCCTTAACAGACCATCACAAAATGCTGGCTCAAGGCTAGAGATGTAAAAGGGCAAGATTCACTTAAATATATATACCACTATGGTGAGATTTTTTAATATGCCACTTCATATGATATACACTATCTGTTGCTTAAATATTCATTTTGGGGGTAAAGTTTTCCTTTAATACATGTTTAAAATGTTTTAAGGTATAAAGATACAAATAACAGAAATACCCCAGGTCCCATTCTGGATAACAGGTCCCATAGCTGTATTAACTATAAAAAGGTCTTGTAAGAAACATGTTTTAATTAAACCAGTGGCAGATATTCTTTAGCTACTTCTCGTTTCCATGTATAAAGGAGCCAAGTAGAACCAAAGCTGTCACCAATTTAATTCTAGCCTCAAAAACTTTGAGACCTAATGTTATCTGAAGCAAAACTCACCTTCTATACCTGAAAGTTTACTTCAAAAAAATCAGTTTTCTGCATGCGCTAAATGGTTTTACTGCCAAGCTTCCCTGAAAGCTTTAGATTAAAAATCAAATGCACTTTACTAGTAATTATGCTAACATATTGCTATTAGAAAATATAGTTCCATAGTGTCTTTACTGATTAAACAGATTAAACAACTTGAAAACCTAAATGTCAATCAGATTCCAGGAATAAAGCAATAAAGAATGAGAAGAACATTTCACTGACCCAAATGTGTCTTCGTCTGTTCTATATTTTTAGAATTTGAGATATTACCAGTGCAACACCACAGCAGCTCTGTTTAATTATACATGTTATTAGCTGCAATTTTTGACACAATTAGCAAAATACTAAAGTTAACTAGAAATTATGTTGTATACATTAAAAAAAACAAAACATGGGGACAAAGAGAAGATAACCAGACCAAAAATTTATTTTGAGTCATTACAGCTTAATTTTATCCATTATATGATCTTCTCTTAAAATGATAATGTAAATATATTTATTCCATTCCTTTCTATTTATTTCATAGTGGTATGTAGTTTTCTTCCCAACTTTTATTTGTTACATATTGGGCAAAACTGCCTTTTCCACTGAATTAAAATTTGGCTGCCTTGGCTGGAAAACTGGACTTTCTTTCCCTGAGTAACTGATACATCTACTTATTTCAGAAAAATAGGTTAACAGGGAAGATTGATTTAATGCCAGTGTGCGTCTGATGAAATCCACAAAATTTGTGCCAGGCAATTTGGGAGCAACATTTTACACTGGTTAGTAAATCACATACAGTTATACCAACCTCTATATAACAAGAGATGAGAATATGTTTCCCCCTCCTTCTGCCTCTTTTCATATTATTGGGAATGTAGTTTTGATCTGAAAGAAGCTTTGTTATGAAAACCCTTTTGGGCTGGATCCAGTGTGCTTTGAAATCTATAGAGCTGGCCCTTATCTATCAGTCCAAACCAGGAGTGCCCATACTTTACCAATGTGGGGTCTACTTTTAGTGATGTTGTCCAATTATGATCTAAATCCATAAAAATCATTGTTAGCATTCTGTTCCATGTAAAATATTACTTAAATATTGATTTATAAGAAAGTGTATACTGCTACATGTATAAAACAGCTATTTCTTCTGTAACCTTAACATAATACATATCTGAATGAAAAGCTTGAAATAAGAGGGTAATTTTTTCATGCAGTTTGTTGACAGTTTCTGGAGATCTACTGATCAGCAGCTGAAGGTCTACTGGTAGATCCCGATCTACTTTTGGGCACCTCTGGTCTAAACAGAGCAGGTTCACTGAAGGACTTCTAAGCATATAATTACAATGTTTTACTCATAAAACATGTCACGAAAGTGGCCAATTATAGAGTGTGTGAGGAGGGAAGGGGGGATGTGGGGAGAGCAGTAACATCTATGGAAAGTGAAAGTAATTAACTGCCCCACCTCTATTCCTCAGGCATAGAGGCAGGAAGCTAATATTTGATTGACAGCTCAGATATTTAAATGCCTTTATAACAGTATGGATGCTTTAATGAAAAAAACTATTTGGGTTTCATGTTTAATTTGCAAATGACTTTTGCTATACAGCTCTTTATGTGTAGATGACAGGTCCACTTTAAATAGAAATATTACCCACTTCCCAATTTTCAGATAAACTCAATCAGTTGTGCTTATGTAGAATAAACATTAAGTATTTTTTTAATATACATGTTTTTATTATTTATATATTTACCAGTCCCTGGATCAACTTGTACTAAGAGCTATTTTTCATAACTGTGTATTCCCTTCCTTGCTAAAAAGCCATCCAACAACTTCTTTAAACTAATGTATCAGCCAGCATGACCAATTCAGGGAGTGAATGCCACATCTTCACAGCTCTCACTGAAAAAAACCCATTCCGAATATTTAGACGGAACCTCCTATCTTCTAATCAGAATGGGTGACCTTCTGTCAGCTGGAAAGACCTACTGGTAAATAAAGTATTAGATTATTATATGATCCCCTTATATATTTATACATAGTTATCATATCACACCTTAAGTCCCACTTCTCCAGCGAGAAAACCCCACCACTTGGCCAGTCTTTCCTCATAGCTAAGATTTTCCATACCTTTTACCAACTTAGTTGCCCTTCTATACACCCTCTCTAATTTAATAGTACTGT
This sequence comes from Xenopus laevis, assembly GCF_017654675.1. Classification (NCBI taxonomy): domain Eukaryota; kingdom Metazoa; phylum Chordata; class Amphibia; order Anura; family Pipidae; genus Xenopus; species Xenopus laevis. Next base: position 46,236,526 of record NC_054381.1, read on the forward strand.
TTGAGTGCTGCAGACTAAAACTATACGGCATATTCTAGATGGGGCCTTACCAGTGCTCTGTACTTTGGAAGAATAACACCCTCTATGACCCTTTTAATATAGCTTAAGACCTTATTTGCCCTTGATGCCCTGACTGGCATTGCTTGCTACAGCCAAGTTTATTATTTACATGGACTCCAAGATCTACAGCTGGTAGAAGGTAAAGGCCAGCACTTTAAAATGAAAGAATGTTTATATGGTAATACAAGAATTTAGGATTACTTTAGAATATAAATACAAATTACAAATTAATGGTTGATATGCTATTATCTCTTTTTTTTGCATGTTCCAACTGTCAGCTAAAGGCCTTGCATGTTATAGGTCAATGGTAATGGTAAAGTTCAAAGTATGTACTAATTCGAAATCTGCTGTTTCAAAAACATATTTAAACTCATTATGGCAAACATTTACATGAAGTAACACTAGAGATGCTCTAATTGTAAATCTATAAAAACTTCAGGAGGCAGACATATTTTTAGCAGTAGAGGAAAGCAGCTTGTACACAAACACGTTAAAGGGATAATATACTGACCAAGAATGGATTTAGGGGATTGGTGAGTAAATTACTTTTTTAACATTAACATCTATACAATGTAAATAATGACATTCTGAAACAACCTGCAATTGGTTTTCATTTTATTTTTTGTGGTTTTTAATAATTTAGCTTTTTGTTCAGTGGCTATCCAGTTTAGTTGCTAGGGTACTACCCTACAGATCAGGCAGTGATATGAATGAGAGTTTGGAATAGGAAGGGGCCTGAATAGAAAGATGTGTAATAAAAAGTAATAGAAACTATACAATTGTGGCCTCACAGAGAAATACGTTTTGGCTGCCGGGGTGATTGGTCCCAATTTGAAATTTGAAATTTGAAAAGAGGCAGAAACAATTCTTAAACTATAAAAAAATGATAACCAATAAACTAAACATTTAATGGTAAAATACACCTTTACTATATATGTTTAAAAAACAATAAGAGACCAATAAGGAAGTTTAGCTTTAAGATATATATTCTTAAATATAATAAAATCTACTATGTTTGCTCAGATGCAGTAACCCATAGCAACCAACAGTGTTTGCTTTTAAATACTGTAGGTGAGCAGTAAGTTCTACCTGCGGATTTGCTAGAACTGTAAAATATTTGCACCTCATACAACCCAAATAGTGTTCTGTACAATAAAAAAAAAAAATCTACACAATATAAACTGCATGTTAGTCTCCTTTGTCTGCATGTCTAAAAGACTGACCAAAAGTGGCTCCAATATTTAGTGCATTGCACAGGTAGGGGCAGATTTATCAAGGGTAGAATTTCGAGGGTTAAAAAAACCTCGAATTCGACCCTCGAAGTAAAATCCTTCGAAATTCTAATATCGAATTCGAAGGATTTTAGCGCAAAAGGTTCAATCGAATAAAAATCGAACGATTTTAAGTGATCGATCGAAGCATTTTTATTCGATCAAAAAAACATAAAAAAGGGCTGTGGAAGGTCCCCATAGGCTAGCATTGGACTTCGGAAGCTTTAATCTGGCGAAGTCGAAGTTTTTTTGAAAGAGACAGTACTTCGATTATCAAATGGTCGAACGATTTTTACTTCAAATCATTCGATTCGATCGAATTTGACCAATTCGATGGTCGAAATACCCAAAAAAATACTTCAAAAATACTTCAGCTTAGTAAATCTGCCCCCAAGTGTCAAGTAAACAAAGATCTTTATAAAATATCTCTTTACAACATTACAGACCTATGGGGCAGGGTGTGTGATTAAGAAAAAAAATTAATAATAAAGACCTGGACAATCCTGGCTGAAATTACCACAATCTCATTGCATTTTTGTTTACTATGCAGTACTGTCCAAAACAGTAGAAGTCCGCATACACCTCAAGAACACCATAGCTTTAACAGAGGAGAAAAATACACTTTGTGCTATACAGGATTGTAGTGCATAAAAGCAGATTATAAAGATTTATGAAGATAGCATAGAGTAGGTACATAAATACAAAGGATAAATTAACAAAATAAAATATACTGTAATAAACACTTTGCTTTTTTTCTCTAAGAATTATATATCTTGAGAAAATCAAATTATTTTATATGACAGGAGAAAAGTGTTACTTTTTCCAGAGAGAAATGAGTCTGTAATATTTTCCTTTTCTCTGAAAAATGTGCCTGAAGCTTCATTCCACAAAGGAATAATCATGCAAAAATTAGTAAAATTTAGCGAAGTTCTTTTCCTAGAGAATTAACTAAGGCAGACCACTCACTAATAAAGTGCAACTTAATAAATCATGTGGAATCTTATTTTGTTCAAACCCTTACTAACTCCTAGCACCATCTGTTACCATCAAAACTATATGACAAGATATGATATATAATTAATAGGTAAACAACAATCTAATTAAAATGGACAAATACTCCATGTTCCTGCCATTTGGGAGCTCTAATTACAGACTAAATTTTAAGCTTGAATTAAATATTTAAGCTGGAAAATTAACTTTCCTTCTCGAGCCTTGAATACATTAATACAGATATGTGAAGCGACTTCCTGATGGGAACTTAAAAATGTAATTTAGTTTCATCAAAGCAGTTACTAATTGTTAAGCAGCAGTACCTTACCATATGTACACAATAGCTATTTAGAGCTAAAAAGGTGGTTTCAAAGCACCCCTTAGCAACTTTCTTCCACCCATAAATATAAAATGTATATATAGCATTGCAGTTTACACGGCACAATGCAAATAAATTAAGAGGCAGTCTTCAAGGGATTTTAGGAACATGAGCCATAAATATGTAAATGGGCAAATATTTTAAACAATCAATCCACAACCAAAGTCTACAGAACTTTTTATTTTAATGCCTGTATGGAATGCAAAGTGGGGAACATTGTACACAGAAAAATATATTGTTATAGGCAATATGTGCATTGCAAACAGTTGTGCGTATCTGCTCATAGTGCCTGTACAAACATTATTCTGTTTCAGTATAGCACAACAGTATGGTAAATGATGCCAGCAGGGGTACATAGAGACAAGACATTGTCACAGCTTGCACACTGATGCATGGAGAGATGTGGCGTTAGAACTGCTGAGGTTTGATCACATTTTGTGTTTCTTTCCAAAATGTGGACAAAAGCACTGCACCTGATCCTCTACATTTAAATACCACATTGAGCAATAAAAGTTGTCATTTTTGCCATACTTCACCAAGGCTGGCAGAGCCTTAAAATGTCATATGTAAATGATTTTAGGAGCTGTTCATCATTTTCATCATAACATATCATAACATCATAGATACACAAAAAAATGCCACTATACTTGACTATCTTGATCTTCTGAAGCAAGACAGTAAAGGATATTGTAACACATAATGAAAACACTACTGGGCAGATTTACTAAAGGGTGAAGTGGCCGTCGCTAGTGAAAATTCACCAGAAATCTAATCCGCATGGGACATTGCCAATTTACTAACAGGCATAGACAACAATTTGCTAGTGAAAGAGACCGTCAACGTTTCACACCCTATGGCCAAACGAATTTTCGCTCAGGCGAACAATTGTCACTGTGCAAATTTTACAGAACGTTACCTCTTTCACAGAGTTTCCTTCAACACCTTAGACCAGGCGAACTGATAAGGTGAAGCTTCATCCTCCTCAATCTTATGTCAGTGACATCAAATCCTGTATGCCGGAAACTCAAAAAAGTTGTAAAAAATGCTGGTGTTTTTTCATTTTTTAAAGTGGGATTGCCTTCAAAAGTCCTAACTATAAAAGATTTTTGTGTTAATTGTGTTAACCAATTTGAGGGGCATGCCACATTTGATTTAGGGTGGGCTCATGTCTAGGGCATAAAAGGATCTCTTTATTCATAAGTTTGCTTCCTTGGACATGTGTAATAATAAGTAGCAACTTTAGCATCTTAAACAACATAATAATAACAATAATATAATAAAGAGGTCTATACAACCTATATGTACCCGCCCTATTCAAATTGACCTAAGCACAAGAGTACTAACTAAGTTTCATTGGCAGAATTGAACACTAGCGAAAGATCGATAAGAAATGCTCACATGGACGAATTAAATGCTAGTGAAACTTCTATAGTTTGGCTGCTGAGTCACAACTTTGCATTTCGCCTGGCAAAGTGGCGTGCAGTGTGGCGGAGCATTCGCTGGCTAAAATTTGCTCTTTAATGAATTAGCCCCTAAGTCATATCTTAGTTGTGTGCAGATGTTGCTAGAATACAAATTCCAACATCTGAGGTTTAATGGATGCTAAAAGTTGTAGTTTTGCTAAATTTTTGGATCCAAGGTTAAGAAACATTGGGCTATGTGATGGAATGAAAATTGTCAGAGCATTTCTATCATAGTGAGCCCACAGAGATCTGTCCAGTATGTTTTCTTGATAAATCATGTACGCTAAATCATATTGCACCAAATTTATATGAGTGAGAATGTTTTAGTTCATCCATCATATACAGTCATATGAAACATTTTGGGAACCCCCCTTAATTCTTTGGAGTTTTGTTTATCATTGGCTGAGCTTTCAAAGTAGCAACTTCCTTTTAATATATAACATGCCTTATGGAAACAGTAGTATTTCAGCAGTGACAAAGTTTATTGGATTAACAGAAAATATGCAATATGCATCATAACAAAATTAGACAGGTGCATAAATTCAGGCACCCTAACAGAGATATTACATCAACACTTAGTTGAGCCTTCTTTTGCAAATGTAGCAGCCTCTAGATGCCTCCTATAGCCTTTGATGAGTGTCTGGATTGTGGATGGTGGTATTTTTGACCATTCGTCCATACAAAATCTCTCCAGTTCAGTTAAATTTGTTGGCTGCCGAGCATGGACAGCCTTCTTCAAATCATCCCATAGATTTTCGATGATATTCAAGTCAGGGGACTGTGATTGCCATTCCAGAATATTGTACTTCCCCCTCTGCATAAATGTCTTTGTAGATTTCAAAGTGTGTTTAGGGTGATTGTCTTGTTGGAATACCCAACCCCTGTGTAACTTAATTTGTGACTGATGCTTGAACATTATCCTGAAGAATTTGTTGATATTGGGATGGCCCCACTCCCTGAACTAGCCACACGGCCCCACAGCATGATGGAACCTCCACCAAATTTGACAGTTTGACGGTAGGTAGCAGGTGTTTTTCTTCGAATGCAGTACTTTTTGTTATGACCAAATAACTAAATTCTTGTCTCATCAGTCCAAAGCACTTTGTTCCAAAATGACTGTGGCTTATCTAAATGAGCTTTTGCATACAAGCGACTCTGTTTGTGGCATGAGTGCAAAAAAAGGGCTTCTTTGTGCAAATTGTGCTGAATTGTAGAACTATGTACAGATAGACCATCTGCTGTAAGATGTCCTTGCAGTTTGGAGGTGATCTTTGGGTTGTCTGTAACCATTCTCACAATCCTCCGCATATTTCTGTCCTGCCAGACCTAGGTTTTACAGCAAATGTGCCAGTGGCCTTCCATGTCATGATTACATTCCTTACAGTTGAAACTAACCATTTAGACCTCTGAGATAGCTTTTAGCAGAGACACACACTCAGATTCGGGGAGATTTAGTTGATAAATTGCCTCTTCTTGGGGCGACTAATTTAACCAAACTGCCTCCTGCCCGCTAGAATCTAAATCGCCAGCAGAATGGCACTTGGATCGCTTCATTTTCCGAAGTCCCCCCCCCCCACACGTATGGTCCTAGCGACAAACAATTAGTGTGTAACATTCTTCCAACACGTGCGTGAGCACCGGAGCACGGGGGAATCCTAAGGAGCCCCTAGTGCTCCTTAGGATACAGCTGGGCGGCCTCCCCACAAATCCGGGCCTGGTCACCTTAAATACCTTTTCTCATGATTGGACACACCTGCCTATGAAGTTAAAAGCTTAACAAGCTAATGCAACCAATTTGGTGTTGCCAGTAATCAGTATTGAGCAGTTACATGCATTCAAATTAGCAAAATTACAAAGGTACTCACATTTTTGCACAGACAGTTTTTCACATTTGATTTAATTTCATACAACTGAATACTCCTTAACTAAAACTCTTTGTTAAAGGAGAAGGAAAGATTAAAACTAAGTAAGCCTTATCAGAAAGGTCCATCTAAATATACCAGTAAACCCCCAAAGTAATGTTGCTCTGAGTCCCCTGTCAAAAGAAACACTGCATTTCTTTCCTTCTATTGTGTACACATGGGCTTCTGTATCAGACTTCCTGCCTTCAGCTTAAACCTCATTTCCCTGGGCAAGAGCATGCTCAGTTTGCTCCTCTTCCCTCCCCCCTCCCTCCTCTGCTGTAATCTGAGCTCAGAGCAGGGAGAGACTCAGGCAGGAAGTGATGTCACACCATGTTAGTACTGCAGCTCCTATCTTAAACAAACAGAGAGTTTCTAAGGATTTTTACTCAGGTATGGTAAAACATTCTACAGAATAAATATAGCATTCTTGCTTGCACTATTGCAGCTAATCTATTGGCAATAAAATACCTACCTGGGAAATGAAAGACACACCACTGTTATCTTTTTTGTTGAAAGTGGATTCAATTATTATGCAGGCTGAGAGGGGTTCCCAAACGTCTTCATATGACTGTAAGCTCTCTCTTTTACTCCTCAAAAAAGTTGACTCTGATTTGGCCTAGCTAACATATGTAGCAAGTTTTGTTTTTCCCTTTTGAAGACAGTTAGTAAAAGCAATGAATACTAAAATATTTGAAACTGTACTAGTCTACCAGGAAGAGATTACATATTGGGTGTGTAAAGTACACTGCCATTTTGATATATCACCTGCTTAAAACAAAGGCCAATAGTAGCATTATAATATCAACTTTTGTGATATCCGACTAGTTACTTGATAATTTTTGTATAATATTGATAGCATATAGCCAAACCCATGGAGGCCATTTGGCTACTTGGTGATGCATAAGCATGGGTTCATGTAGTTTCTACGGAGCCAGTGACCCATCATATGTAGCAAACTGTGTCAGTGGTCAGAAGGTGGAGTTATACAAAACTTGATGAGCTAGACTAATATGTGACTAATAAGTGCAACACATGCTGCCAGCTACACAATATAGACAGATCTACGCCAATCTATATAAAAAATGTAATGCTTTGTGACCAGAGTTGCCTGGAGTGTTACTTCCCAAATGCATATTTTTATTAATTAATTTATTTATTTATTAAACCTACATTTTTCCTCATCTAGTTTGTAAAAGGGAAAACTCACATTTTTTATTACACCCCAAACCTGCTTTAAAAATCAGAATGAAAAAAAACTCTAAAACCCATTGAGGTCATGTAGAAGCCAATGGCAGAGGTCCCAGAGGATGTTTCTTGATGATCTGTGATCTGCTCTGGATAATTCAAAAAGGTCAGGGTTTTCGGGCAACAGCTCGATTTGTATGATTCGGGTGTCAAATTAAAAGAAGCCATACCTTCCAATTTTTTGTACGATTTTATTAACACTTTTATCGCACCAACTTTTTCGAACTGATTATTTGATAAATGAGTTTTAGTAAATACCCTCCTATAAGTCAAGGCCACTCCCACTGTGCTTATCTATCATGTTATCCTTTCACAGATCTCCCTTGAAAAACGTCAAGATAATATATTTACATTTGTCTTATTGTAGCATAATACATACTTCTTGTTAATACTGTATATAGTACACACAAATTATCACAAATATACAGCAAAAAGGCCATGTTACAAATGGCCTTAAGAATAGCTGGTATGACATTTTAAGATTAAGCATCTGCTCTTTAGAATTCAGTCTGTTTATAGATGGCAAATAATCCAGTTGATTTGAAGTTACATAAATGTTATCCACAGTTTCTGAATAATAAATATCAAGTAAATAACAATACTAAATATTAGTCTTAACTATAGCTGTGCTGCAATGAATTACATTTAAATTTGCCCACCAGGCAAAGCGAGACTGAATCAGTACTAGGAATACTGGGGACAGCAAATATAGTATACACTGTGTAGTATAAAAAGCAAGGTGGGTCATCATTTAAAAGAATGGGACCTGTTATTCAAAATGCGTGGGGCCTGAGGTTTTCCCAATAAGAAAACTTCGTAGAATTTGGATCTCCATACCTTAAGTCTACCAAAAAATCATTTAAACATTAAATACAACCAATGGAGTAGTTTTGACTCCAATATGTGTTAAATAAATATATCAGTTAGGATTAAAGGATTGTTCAGTATAAAAATAGAAACTAGGTAAATAGATAGGCTGTGCAAAATTAAACATGTTTCTAATATAGTTAGTTAAGCTGGCCATAGATGTTGAGATTTTTAAAAGATCAGATCCTGATCGTGAGACCACGATCTTCTCAGAACGATTGTACGATCGTACGAATCTACCATCAACTAAAAAGACCAATTTACCAGGAAAACAAAGGGGAGCTGCCTGCTTGGCCCTGCAAACATAGAGAGATTGCACTGGGACCGACAAAGATTTTTTGACCTGGCCGATCAATTTCCCGACAGATGTCGGCCGAAAAATCGTAAGATGTACGATCGTTCGAATACCACTAACCGCACGATAATTTAGAAGGATTGGTCGGCTTCCCTAAAATCGGTCGTTCGGCAAGAAGAATCGTCTGGGGGCAGCTGGGAAATTGACAAAATGTCTAGCCCCATGTCAGATTTTAAAATTGAATATAAAAAAATCTGTTTGCTCTTTTGAGAAATGGATTTCAGTGCAGAATTCTGCTGGTGTAGCACTATTAACGGATTCATTTTGAAAAGATTTTTTTTCCCCATGACGGTATCCCTTTAACATAATAAATATCTGAAAAGCTTGATATAAGAGGGTAATGCTGTTTGTTGATAGTTTCTTGAGATCAACTGATCACCAGCTAAAGGTCTACTGGTAGAACCCGATCTACCTTTTGGGCACCCCTGTTTTAAACCATACAAATGGCAGAAATAATAATGGCTGTAAATGGGCAAACTATACATGGTATAAATTACTTCCTAAGACAGTTCAACCTTGCATGCTTTATTCTGTCTGTCAGCATCTTAATTTCCAAATTTTAGAAAGAATTACAAGGGGAACCTCATTAAAACTGTCCACAAAACAGACCTACATATCACCAATACCCTAAAATTTTAACTGTGCTACCATAATGAATATGGTAGCATTCCCAGATACAAGCATATACAGTATAATTTTACTTATCTGAATGATTATTTATATAGACCTGACTTATTTGGTGGTGCTTTAAAGAGATTATACATCATTCACATCAATCCCTGCCCCAGTGGAGCTTGCAATCTATGGCCAAGTTTTGTAACCTGCCTGTATGGATGGTGTGGGTGGAAACCAAAGTAACTAAAGAAAACCCACATAAGAACAGGCAGAGAATACAAACTCATTGTAGACAGTTTGAATGAAAACCTTGCTACCAACTGTTAAAAGAAGTAGTGCTAACCAACTTCACCAACCTCTTCCTTTTTATCACTATTCAATTAATCCGAATGCATATAATTTAATTGACTGTTTTAGATCATGATGGGGATTACATTTTCATCTACAAAAGGGTAGGTGCTAGTTTAAACTTTCTAAAGTTCTGTTTAAATGTTAAAATGTGATTTTCTGCACAAAAAAAATGTTTCAGTGTCCCTTTAAAATAGGCTGCTGGTGTTTTTGCTAACATAATATGTTACAACTTTATTTTTCTAAGCAGGTGGACTATAAAAGTTAAGCTCAAAGTGTGCCATATACAAGACATAAAACAAATACTTTAAACATAAACCTTGGGCACTGTATGTCTTCAATCAAACCATTGCAATTAATATGAAATTCTAAATACAGAGTATAATGCCACATAAATAGCGTAACAGCCAAGTCCTGTCTAAGAAGCCATATGTTTTTTCCCATTGTTCAAAAAAAGGAGATGACTTGCCGTCACTTATGTTTCTGATTAGCAAGATGATTTATGCCACAATCACTAAAAATGCCAGCAAGTGAATGAGAAAATGCATAGTGACTGCACCAGATGTGCACAATAAACAGGAATCCCATTGTAATCTCTGGTACTTAGTTTATATGAAGGTAATGTAAGAAACACTCAGATACGGAAAAGTCACTTTTTTTTACATTTGACTATAAATGATATGAAATAAATAGTGTGTTTTATACTTTATGGCATGCATACATTGATAAATTAGGTACAGTTCTGTATCCTGACTTATCTACAAGACAAGGCTGGCTAAGATCATGGGGATTAATTGCTTCAGAGGTGTGAAATGCATCTTTTCCATTCTTTTCTGCACACTCAGTGAAGAAACAATGATTAATCACTGTTTAACTATTCTCTTGAGGATCTACGAGATTGCCAAACAGGATTTATCCTCATAAATCCAACAAACACAGGGTTAGATTTGTTGCCTGCAACTAAAGGAACATGAATTTAAAGCCATACTTTATCAGATTAAAAACAATGTCAATGCTTTAGTACCAATACAAGAAAACAATGCTCTCTAATCTGCAATTTACAGTGGGAAGTTACACCATCTAATCCCCAATGATGGGAGAAGGATTAAAAAAAGAAGATAGCAGCACCAATATGTGTCACTGATACTGTATGTCGCAGGTCCTGGTTCCTCATTAGGGGTTTACGTTCAGCATTGTTGCTGCAAGACAGAGGTAGATACCTTTCCCTGACAGGCACAGGTGAATGTGATCACTCTGTACAGGGTATTAGGAAATAAAGGTGGCTTTCTCTGTAGCAAACATTTCCAATAACTACTCTTCTATTTATCAGGTCCATAGAGTCATTAGACTACACTCATGAGGTCGCTGGTCTACACTTCCTTTGGATTCTTGTTAGTGGATAAAAGGAAGGTTGTGGGTAACCATAATGAGAAGCAAAGGCTGCTCAGACAAGGGGGGGGTTAATGCTGTAAAATGAGACAGTAACTTCTATAAATAAGAAAATGGAACACATCAAAAATAAATAAATAAAAAGATACACACTCATGGTGTTTAAATCAGACACTGTTATGAGTAGAGCAGTATTTCCCTGTGATGTATACCATCCATTTTCCTGACATTTTAGCAACAGTTCAGTATCCCACAACACAGAACAAATGCCACGGTGCCGGACACGGCTCATGATTCTGCCTATAACAGCCACCTTTCGCCAGTAGTGATGAACAAATTTTTTTTCGCAGCAAATGCCCATAGACTCTAATTGGTGAAAAAGTTTGTCGTATGTCAAAAATTTGTTGTACACCAGCAACAATCCCCCTTATATACCAAGTGTCAGATAGATCTCAACCTCCCCTAGATCGGACAGCTCACAATATGTCTAAACCATTTAGACAGACCATGAGGCAGGCCCAATTATATTAAGCATGGTGAATCAAACATCCTACGGAAAAACAATATTCTTTCTACAGTACATAAGGACCACGCCCGTATCGATTACTTTTTTTAGATCACACCCTTCTCTCCGATTGCAATTCTCGACATAGATTTTGCCCATCTCATGGTCAGACCATGCCCCTATAACTCTTAACTTTAGACTTGCTTCAAACTCCCCCTCCCCCCATGAGACCCACTGGCGTCTCAATGAAACGCTTTTGCATGATACAAAAGGCTTTTAGCCAAATAGAAGATAATCTGAAAGACTATTTTAGGATCAATGAAGGTTCTGTTGATTCCCTCGCTACCCTTTGGGAGGCTCATAAAGCCACGATAAGGGGTCATTTTATTGCTCTAACAGCCCACAAGAAAAAATCCTTGGCCACAATCTACATTGCTACATAGAAAACTTAGGGATGAAGAAACACAATATAACTTAACAGGAATGGAATCAGTATTAAAACAGATTAGCACACTAAGAAAAGAACTGCCTTAAAACACAGACAAGGGGAAAAAGCCATTCTTTTGACTAGACAATTGTTCTACGAAAAAGCAGATAAACAACACACCCTGCTAGCCAGAAAATTGAAAGATCAACAAGCCAAACCAAGAATTACATCCCTTACACTTGCATCAGGCGAACTGACTTTTGACCCAGACCAAATAGGCTTGCCCCAACCATATCCACATCACAGCCATCATACAGAACTAATTGCCAACTTTGTGAACAGCCTCAATCTCCCAAAGTTCTCAGAGGAAGATTTGGCCTTGCTCAATACAAATATCACTATAGAGGAACTGATAAACACCCTTAAACATATGCCCAATGGCCTTCCATACAAATATTATAAACTATACCAGCATATATTAACACCTTACTTGTTAAAACTTTTCAATCAATACCTACAGGGTACTTCAATTCCTGTCTCAACTTTGACATCCTACCGCTCTTTAATTCAGGCAAAAGACCCCACACTTTGCTCAGACTATAGACCCATAGCACTTCTGAATTCAGATTTAAAATTGTTTTCAAAAATATTGGCCAACCGTCCTGCGCCCATTCTGCCAAGATTGATCGCTAGAGATAAAGTGGGTTTTATTACGGGCAGACAGGCAGGGGATAATACTAGAAGCACCATAGATCTGATTGAGATTCTTCAGAGGCGAGGAGTACAGTCTGATCTACCTGTTTTCCCTACTAGGCCATCTCAATCTAGCAGGCCCATATCAAACAGCCCTTTTTAACCTATACAGCACCCCCTCATCTATCTCAAACTACCTGGCCAAACTCGAAAGCCTATGCCTATCTTTAATGGGACAAGACAGGGATGCCCCTTTGCCTCTTTTATACACCCTCAGCATTGAACTGCTAGCAGCAGCCATACGAAATCACCCAGACATCACTGGAGTCAGAGTGGGCGCATCTCAGTTTAAAATAGCTTTATTTGAGGACAACATCCTACTTACGTTATCTAATCCACTCATCTCTCTCCCAAACCTTCATCAGCTAATAAGACAGATACAGCATAATATCTGGATATAAGTTAAACCTCGGTAAGACTGAAGCCCTAACTTTGAATACTACACAAGAGTCATTAGAAGCTTTAAAATCTGCTTTTAACGTCAAATGGAAGGTAGAACCACTAACCTATCTGGGCACACACACTACATATAGACAACTATATGACCTTAATTCTAAACCTCTTATACAACAAACGAAAGCCTCACTTTTGAAATGGTCTCAGTATACAATTTCTTGGTTCGGCAGGGTGGCTGCCATAAAGATGAATTTACTGCCCAAATATCTTTACTCGTTTGAGTTTGTCTCTCCCTCAGCATTTAAGGAGATACAGTCTCTATTTCATAAGTTTATATGGGCTCAACGGAGTCATAGAATAGCAAAATCAGTTCTGATGTCGACACCCAGACTAGGAGCCCTAGGAGCCCCTGATCTACAAAAATACTATGAAGCTGCTCATCTAAGACAATTATTGGCCTGGTCACATTGGACCCCCTCTACAACATGGGGATATATAGAAAACATACTAGCACAGGACTGCCATTTAAATGCACTCATATGGGACCCTACTACCACAGGGTGATGCCCTCTCACTGCACTTTTGGCAACTCATGCATTTGATATGGCTTAAAACCAGACATAGGCATAATCTGGTCTCTACAAAACCATTGATGATGACATTTCTCAATAATCCAACATTTCAAACAGGAACGGAACCATTATTTTATGCCAAATGGGCCAAGTTTCACTGCTTCAGGGTACGAGACTTACTCCATCCACAGACCTATAAAATATTACCACTGCAAACTATCCAAGAGAGACAGTCACAGGTGAAAATCAGATTTTTTGAATATCTCCAGGTTTGACACTTTCTGGAACCTTATGCTATAAATGCCAAAAGGAATAGCCCTATGGCATTTGAGACTTTGGCAGCCAATGGACTACCACAGATGGGTCACAAAAATCTACAACCCACTTACAGCCCCCCGAAAACCATCACTGCAAGCTCTCCCACAACGAGTTACAGCTGAAGACTGGCCCAAAATATGAGACAATGCTCCTCTCATGGTCTCCAGTGTATGACAAAAAGAACATATCTATAAAATCCTAACCTTTTGGTATTAAACCCCAGAAAGATTACATAATCTATTCCCACAAACTGCGGGGTTCAAGGCACTTTGTTACACGTCTTTTGGGACTGCCCACTCATTCAGCCTTTATGGAGAGTGGTAATAGCTCTTATAGGTCAACTGATATCCCAACCAATGCCATCAGATCCTATCATACTTATATTGGGCAAACCAGTACCCAAAATACGCAAAAGCGGACAAGCATTAATCCACCAAGTGCTGACAGCCACACGGCTAGCTATTGCCGCTAAATGGAAAAGTATAATAATACCTACACACTGCAAAGTCATCAACAGAGTGAACAGTAATCGAATATAGCCCATATTATAAATAAGACAGAACATTTTCTCAACATTTGGTCTATATGGGAGCTACAAGGTATGGCATCCACCCTGACCCACTAAACTGAGACTACTCCTAACTCTAATTTACAATAATGTAATTATTCTGAATAACACAGCAAACTATATGTACACGATTCAGAATTCTGAGCTTAAATTTTTAACTTTCAATTTTAAGTTCCAATTATACACTTTTAGCATATTATGATATGGTTTAGGCATAAAAGGTAAATGCTGACATAGTACAGAATGTAGGCCATAAAGGCCCTAGCACTAGATGGAGCTAATTTTGCTTCACTTTATTGTCATTGTTATTTCAAAACCTTGAAAAATGGCAATAAAAAATAAGTTACAAAAAAAACAAATTGTAGCACAATTTGTCGTCATCTATAGACTTCAATGCATTTTAGCGAATGTCATTTTGCAAATTTTTGGCGAAGCAAAACTGGCCAGATTCGACCATCACTTGCCGCCATGAGAGAACCAAGGTGAGGGAACTGGAACGTGTGACAGGAGGAACGGGGAAAGAGTAAAGCTGGCCATAGACGTGCAGATATACCTGCAATATCCGAACGATCAGACGTCCCAATCTCCCGACTAGCCATTAACCTTTAAGATTAAATAAAGTAGTAAAAGAGCAGATCAGAAGATGTTCTGCCCTGACAGCAATCGTACCAAAGTTATGTCCGACAAAAGCTGGTGGCAAAGATATTATCGGTAGCCGACAGATGTTCTAATCTAACCTGTCCAATCAGCCAATAACCAAGTCGCGAAAAATGATGGACCATTCCACATGCGGTCCAAAAATCGTACGAAACAAAGATTCGTACGATCATATCTGCACGTCTATGGCCAGCTTTAGCGTAGTCGTGGAGCAGGGTCAAAAAAATAACAGACAGCGCAGTACAGTGTCAGGATCCAGAAGAGTAGTCAGTAATCAGGCAAGGTCAGTTCAGGCAACAAATAAGCAAGGGTCAAGGACAGACAAGCATCAGAAACAGTAAATCAGATCAAGAGAGCACCCATGAACAATCTCAGAATAGACCTACATTGTTATCACGTGTAAGAGAGCAATTCTTACATAACAGGTAATAAGTTATTTTGGCTCAGTTCAAAAATGTTCATGAACCAATACCAGCAGAATATAAATTACATTAATCACCCAGACATCCATTTTAGTTGTATTAAAGGGGTTGTTCAATATTGTGTTCATTTTTAGTGTGCTGTACAAAGCGATAATTTGAGAAAATTTGCAATTGGTTTTAATGTTTTAATTATTTGTGCTTTTTGAGTTATTTAGCAGCTCTCCAGTTTGCAATTTCAACAATCTGGTTGCTAGGATCTTAATTACCCTAGCAACCATGCATTGATTTGAAAAGGAGACTGGAATATAATAAGGGGATGGTCTAATAAGATACAAATAGCAATAAAAAATAGCAACAACAATACATATGTAGTCAGACAAAGCATTTGTTTTTTTAGATGGGGTCAGTGACCCCCATTTGAAAGCTGGAAAGAGTCAGAAGAAGACAAATAATTCAAAAATGATAAAAAAAAATACCAATTGAAAATGTTATAATCTAAAAGTCGGAATGCCAAAAAATTTTAGGTTTTTCTTTACTATAAAATCTGAATTCTTAGTTAGAAAAAAAAAACTAGAATTTTTCGAGATTTTCGGTACTCCGAGGATGGAACAAGTCAGAATCTAAAAATCCGGCATAGCAGACCTCCCGAGGTTGTATATAAGTCAATAGGAGAATTCCCTGTCCTATTTGTAGGTTTCTGTGGTCTGCACTGGAATTAGCCCTAGCCCAAAAAAAAAAAAAAAAAAAAGGCAAAAATCCAAACAATTTGGGCTTTTCAGGAAAAAGGTAAAAAAAAAATTGAGCAATTCGGGGAAAAATAAAATCGTATGATTCGGCTTTACGCTCAATTTTTTTCGTGTTTGTTCCTGATCCAATTAAATTGTGGGGTTTTTTTTATTATTTCATTAATAAATAAGGTCCATTCGTGGATTCTAGTTTGGTTGGACTTTTTTCATTACAATAAGAAAAACTTGGACTTTGAAAAATAAGGCCCTAAAAAGTTTTGATCTAACTATGAAAAAAATAATCGATTTTTGGGTAGTTGTGCTTCTGACCTCTGGAATAACTCAGACTTGACTATGTATAAGGACAACTTATCTTCAAGATAACCATAGCAGGCTCAGTAACTGCTACTCAGTGTGCACATGTTTCAATACTTTAGTAAACTACTTTCAACTAGTGTGCAGGGTCAGACTGGGCCAGCGGGACACTCAGGACACTGGGAATATTGCGAAACTTCCCTTTCTAAGAACCATATATTGTAGAATATGGTCTATCTGCAGATGTTAAAGCACTGCGTATCTTGACAGCGCTATATAAATAAATGATGATGATGATGAGGAAGTGAAAAAAGTCACAGCTCCTCTTCACTTCCTCCTGTTGAAATTGTTCAGGCTGTACGCCAGAGGTCTGTGCTTCCTTCCTTCCTGTGCCACCAGGATTGACAATTATTATTCATGAAAACCCAACAATCAATATTGGTTGTAGGATTGAACCTATCACCCAAATTTATTCAACACTAATATTGTGAGGAAATACACATTTAACAGAGATAGTTCCACATTTGAAGTACAGTCAAAGACTTGAACACTGTCAGACTGCCCATTACATTATAGTATATGAAGACCCCCAGGCTACTAGGGATCGATTCATATTGCACTTTGTTGTATACAAGCAATTAACCTGTAGATTACTATCAGCCTTATAATATACCTAATTGCATATCCATATACAACATATTGGATAAAAAGAGCCTCATCTCAAAAAATAAGCAGCAAAATATTGTAAAAATGATGTGTATATCACTATATGAGCACTAAAGTGTGTATGTGTCTAGTTTAGACAAATAAAACTCAGTGCTAGAACTGACAGTCTCTTCCAGAAACTCTCTTTTCGTCTGTTTTTACATATTCATACACTGACAGGTATGGAATGCATTTTCTTTTCTTTTACCTTTTAACTGCAGTCCTATAAATATATATATATCTATCTATATATTTCCCACAAGTTTATGAATCTACAGTTTTCTGGTAAAACAAACAAAAATTTACCTTTCAAATATAACGGCACAAAGATTTTGTCAAAAAATTTCCTCTCTTTAATGCTGAAGCAATTTTATTTGTGTCACCGTGAAGGACAAAGATAAGCTAACTGTTTAGATTCTTCCCCTTTATGTTGTGGCTTTGATCACTAACAATGCTGCGTGAACAGTCAACAGAAGGCTGACATTTCATAAAATATGCAGTGATAAAAACTAATACAGCAGCATCTGGGAACAATATATAAAATGCAGAAACACACCTAATAACTGATCTTAAATTACAAGTTACTAAAAACCATGAAGCCTGCTCACCAGCTAAAGCTCTACAATGAAGAAAAAAAAACAGACATTTTTATCAACCTGCAAGGCATCAAATGATATTGATAGGTATTTATTAATGTTTTAAAAAGAATGAGGAGTGATCTGTGTTATGCCCTTTAAAAACAC
This sequence comes from Xenopus laevis, assembly GCF_017654675.1. Lineage (NCBI taxonomy): Eukaryota > Metazoa > Chordata > Amphibia > Anura > Pipidae > Xenopus > Xenopus laevis. The sequence continues at coordinate 46,254,518 of NC_054381.1, forward strand.
ATAAATAGGATACACAGGATCTAAAAATTTAATAAATAATGGATCAAACAGATATGGGTTTGTTCAGGCATGCAATAATAAGTGCAAAATTTGGACCCCAACCACCTTATTTATTTTTTCCCCTAAAATGCAGCTTTTCTGACAACATTCCACAAAATTCACTATTCACGTGGCTCAAATCAGTTTACAGCTACTTATGAAACAACACAATTTATATTTATTGGACTTTCTAAAGCAACCATCGTAAAACTTGCACATGAATTTGACCACTCTTAAAAAATAACTGCAAAAATACCTATGTAGAAGACATTTCAGTAGACAGCTGCAACCACACCTCCATTTCAGAAAAAAAGTAAAGTTTTAATAGCAGTTTAAGCCCCCTGGCATATAGGCATTATGTCTGCTGTCCTCCAGAGAAGAACAAGGCAAAGTTCATTATTTAACACACAAGAAAATTAAGAAGCATATAGCTTTAAGAGATTCTTCAATTACATTCAAAAAGAGGAATCCTTCAGTAAAAATACTCTTTTTCATCTAAAATTGTACATGGCCTTTGTTTAAGTAAAAGATGTCTACACATACCAGGGCAGATTTGACAAGCTATAGCAATAAAAATAATCTTGCTTTAAAAAAAGAACAAAACTTTTTTTTTTTTTTTTACACACTAAAAACATGTTGATTGAATATTTTTTTTGTTTTAAATCCTATACGGCATAACTCTTACAGTATAACCCTATGAATGTTTGTTAAACTACAACTTGTGGTTTTGGCCAAGTATTCAAATTAGTAATTCCACATATACAGTGGTGCTGGCTTGGTATGCAATTTTCTGGACAACAATCAACCGATCCTCCAAAAGACTTATAGTCAGGCTCTTCAACAGTTTAGTAGAGTAGCCATCTCCACAGCAGTTATCATATATAATAAAAAGTTGCACCAGAGGAAGGACCCCTGAGGTCCGAAACATGTAGTGCTAATTAAGAACTACATTTATTCACACTGGAAGGCTCTCCAGTCCTTTTCATTATATAATTTTTTGTACAAACAGTTTAATACTTTAAAATAATTAAAACGCAGAAGAAAACTACAAAATTTGGGTCACTGACAAATATATCCAGAATCTTTGGCAATGTGTTTATTCTGCATCTTCCTGGCTTGTCAGTTTGCTTACAAGCTCAAGGCAAGTGTCTAATACATCACTGAAAACACCCAGTGTTAAACAAAAGCCATATGTAGTGTTTGAAGATCTCAGAGAGAAAAAAACAGAATAACAGTTAAGTATGTGGGAGGCAATTGTCCTTGTGCTTATAATTAGCATCCAAATTTAAGGGCTTTCACTGCCTAATGCACACCCACCGCCTGTTATTCTTACCATGGTTACAGCTACTTAATAAGAAATAAATATTTCTTTGTCATCCATTATTTACTTCAACATTGGATTTTTTTCTCCTTTACATTGTTGGAATATGAGAACCACTAATCGTAATGTTTTTCTTCTGTTCCCCTCGGACATGAACCGTATTAAAGAGCTATTCAGAGATGATAGCATAATTGTACCATTTATGTGAAATAATGCACATTTGTACCTACCAGTATTTTCACTTGAATGCAAGAGTAGCTGTAGAACTATATGAATACAATTAAAATGCTGAGTGGAATAATACAAGAAGCAAAAAGGCAAAGGAAAAATGTAAGCATAAAGCTGTTCTTGGAGAATGCAAAATTTATTGACCTTAGATGAGTTAAACCTTGAAGTCCTCTGTAGTGGTTCATTAGGTTTTCCCAAGGTAGAAGTGCAAGAACACTATGGGGTATACTCTTGCAGGTAGTATTTCTGTCTGTGGGGTATGACAGTGTGGCACAGACCTAGAGCTGTGGGTTTTGGCAAATGTCAGAGAGGCTGCTATAAGTTGCCATAGACAGTCACTATTTATTGGGTTAATTGGGGAGGGCTGTTTGGGCCTCTGTGCAACTGAAATGCCAGTGCCTATTTTGATTCTCAGTCCAGACCTGGTGTGGCATCAGGGGGCGCAAGTCAGCCCTGTCCTTACTACCTGCCATAGGGAATGTGTCCTTTCCCACTCTCTAGTTTGTTTATCATTGGGACTGGCACTTTGCACATTGATATCTATGCTGTAATTACCCTTATGTCTGAAAATATTCCACCACATCCCAATGAAAAAAAAAAAAGACACAATGAAAAGTGTTTCAAACACGTAACATGTATTGTGTTGGTTCAGTCAAAAGATTTTTCAACATGTTTAAAAACAAAGTATAATAATGCTCAGAGGTCATTGTTCATACCTTAATGGATCTCATTAGAGGTTAAACTGCTTGCTGTTAAAAGAATTGTCCAGTATGAAAATAAAAACTTGCTAAATAGATCTGTGCAAAATAAAAAATGTTTCTAAATAGTTAGTTATCCAAAAATCTAATGTATACAGGCTGGAGTGACTGCATGTTTAGCATGATAGCCAGCACACTACGTCCTTCTTTGTAGCTTCCTTGGTTTCCACTGATTGGTTACCAGGCCTGGACTGGGAGTCAAAATAGGCCCTGTCATTCCAAGTACACAGAGGCCTAAACAGCCTCCTACCAGTCCAAACTGCCTCCTACCAGCCCACTATATGGTAACTTCTATGGAGCCGTACAGCAGCCTCTCTGGCATTTGCCAGAACCCACAGATTGCCAGTCCGGCCTGCCAGTCAGTGACTTAGGGGGGGGGCACATCGGTCATAACCGTTTTCCTCTGAATCTGAGCTGCATGCTTAGGATCACTTGCAAACTCACTGAACAGTTATGTCCCATGCACCTCCCCCCTTCAAGTCACTGACTAACTCAGAGTTAGAGAGCTGCAAAGCAGAAAGTTGTGTTCTGTTCTGTTATACAGTCAGTCATTCCAGCCTTTCTAGATTACATTTTAGGCTAATATTTTTTTTATTTTGCTTATCTACAGTATTTACCCAGTTTTTATTTACACTGAACTGTTCCTTTAACCAGTCACGTTATTTGAGGTGGGATTCCCCTTGTAAAGATCAGGTCATCTACAAACACATCTCATGCTTTCCCATGCAAATCAGAAGGACAGTGCCAAACAGAAGCAATGTAACAATGTCTCCTACAATATGTAAAGGGAGCCAGCGCACACAAGCACAAAGTCAACTGTAACTTATAAACCTAACATTTTTGTTTTCTATAATAAAGCAAAAATGCACTGTGGCATGAATTAAAACAAAAACATTGGCAATATGTTAACACATAGAATAAGACTGGGAGGTAATTTGTATCAGCCTAATACTCTGGTTCCAAAGGCTGAATAAAAGACAGTTCGATGACAAGACTTAAAGGAAAACTATACCCCCAAAATGAATACTTAAGCAACAGATAGTTTATATCAAATTGAACAACATATTAAAGAATCTTACCAAACTGGAATATATATTTACATAAATATTGCCCTTTTACATCTCTTGCCTTGAACCACCATTTCATGACTCTATCTGTGCTGCCTCAGAGATCACCTGACCAGAAATACTTCAACTCTAACTGTAACAGGAAGAAGTGAGGAAGCAAAAGGCAGAACTCTGTCTGTTAATTGGCTCATGTGACCTTACATGTGGTTTGTATGTGTGCACAGTGAATCTTACGATCTCAGGGGGCGGCCCTTATTTTTTAAAATGGCAATTTTCTATTTATGATTACCCAATGGCACATACTACTAAAAAAGTATATTATTATGATAATGGTTCATTTACATGAAGCAGGATTTTACATATGAGCTGTTTTACTCAGTATCTTTTAACAGAGACCTACATTGTTTGGGGGGTATAGTTTTCCTTTAAGTATTGTGACACTGATACAGATTAATATTTAAATGTGTTTTCTTTTGGTAAGCAGCCTTCTGATTTGAAAGTGACATCTCCGATGTGTTATGAATGATTCGGTCTTGCCATTACTATAAGACCTTAGAACAGAGGAACCAAGCAGAAATGTTAAGCTCAATTCTGCTTTCTAACACGTCACATTTTTTTTAAACACAGTTGCAGAGGAACTTTCTGCTCCATGCCTGGTCAGTAAAGAAATTGAGGTTAACCATTAATATTTAATGTCACCTGCAGCCAGTGGCTGCTTCTTCTAATGTAAGTGACAGATAAACAGAAAAACACTCCCTGGATGATACACAAAGCACCACACACCATAAGTGCATTTTATTTTTAAACCAACTCAATTTCTCAAATGGATAACCAATGTTCCTACTAATTTACATTAGGAATTAAGCAAGGCATGAAAATTGTTCTGATGCATGGCAAAAAATGCTATTTCTATAATTAAGTACATAGAAATAAATGGTTTGATAACAAGTGAAATCTGGATATATACATTCAATACTCAATACAAATTGCTGCCAAACACCAATGAGGTATATTGGTTAGCAAGGCATCCATTCAAGTATCAAGTGCCTGTGTGCTTAGTAATCGACCCCTTTGATTGCTTTTAATTATAGATTTTTCTTAGATTCTCCAACATGTGGTACCTCCATCACACGTAAATATTTTGAATAACCAGTTACTTAGTGAAATGCTTGAAGGGTTAGTCACACAAGGGAAATGAAATGCTTTTCTAAGTTATTTTTTACACAGAATGCACTTTTAATAATTTAACATCAGTTCTAATATGATATTTTATTTAGAAACACCTTTCATTTTGTAAGCCATTCTGGACCATATCATGAAAATCTATTATTCCTGAAATTGTGGTTAAGTGCACCTTGGCAAAATAGCTCAATTGTTCTGGCCTACTCTCCAGTGTGTGCATGAGTACCCAAAGTATGTCTATGCCAAGAGTCAATGTAGATGTACTCTGCCTACAACCTGGTTGTTGCTGTGTTACATGCCATGCAGATCATGATCTTATGTGGTCACATAATCAGTATGATAACTAAGTGTGATAAAAAGAACTCGCCCTGATGGTCTAGGGGTGTGGCGGGGACGCCCGCCGCTCTTCTTCTTGCACTGTTGTGGCTCCTTAAGGCACGCGCGCCCGCGTCTCGTCTTCCTTATAGACGTGGACGCGCTGGCGTGAGGAAATCAGCTATCAGAGGCGAGAAATTCAAATGATACAAAAGGGATTTTAGCTTCCTGTTCATTGCCCGTGATAGGAGTTTGTTCCTGGTTCTTTCTGAGCTTTTGCTAAACCTGTTTTGAACCTGTTTGATTCCTGTTGTGACCCCTGCCTGGCTTTTGACTATTCTGACCTCTGGATCCTGACCCTTGCTTGAATATCGACTACCTCTTCTGCTTAACCCTTCTGATTGACTTCCTGGTTTGACCCTTGCCTGCCTGACTACGTTTATTCTCTGCCTGCCTCTACCCGATCTGACTACTCTATTGCCTAACTTCTTGTACCACGATCTTTGGCCTAAAAGACTCTAGCTAACAGTCGTGCCCCTCTGCCTATCCAGAACCTCTAGCCTTGCACCTCTCGTTTAAGTCCTGGTGGCATCCAAGTAGCTGAGGGCTCCTTCCGAGGCCAAAGGCGGTCACACTACAGGTGAAGCACGAGCCGAGACCAGGGTGCTTGGCCTTTGTTCTGGTGTTGGGTGCCAACCGTGACACTGAGCCAATTACTCTCCTGATTTACAATATTACTCTATAGTACAAGTAACAGAACAATGCGCTAAGATAAGACCCATAGCTTGCAAAACTTTTTTTTGCAATAGACCATCATTTTTAGCTCCAGGCTAATAATATATCCTTTCTCATCTTAGACATATTTTCTAAAATATTGCTTAAGATGATACAATCGGACACCTTAAATGCACTTGTGGGAAAACCATTGTGTCATACCAGAACGGACCAGAAAGTAAAAAACAACATTCTTACATTTACACTTTCAACTGCCCAGCATTAGAAAGATCCCGGAGCCATCCTCTGTCTCAAGCTCTAGCTAAACTACATGAGGAGGATGGAACAGATGACAGCTAGAATAAGGGAACCTGGTCTAGTTATGGGATCTGTATGTCAGCTAAAAGAGATCCAGAGCGCCAACTAAAAGGTAGAACCTTTGTTCATTATCTCAGCACATAACCATTTCAGATACAGTTATGCGTTATTCTTCTTCCCCTGAACTGGTCACTATGACCAATTTGACAACTGTTCTAGTGACCCATATTCTACTCAATCCACCAAATTGTGTGCTGCATGTCACAAGTGCATACGTCGTCTTCATCTCTGATTGCATTTGAAAGTGTAATGTTACTTTTTATTATTTTTCCATGACAATGCCCTGATGCAAGGCAAAAACATTTCTGTAAGTTTCTGTAATATGGATCTTAAGTCTCCTAAAAACATTTAAACACCAACATGGATTTATTAGTTCCCATCAGATACAAGGCAATGTTTGTATCTGTAGGTTATGTTAGTTAAACATATTGTATTTTGCTGAACATGTTGGCACTTTATAAATAGGTGCATGGATTAGAGATCATATAACCCACTTGTGCACATTAGTTGCAACTCCCATTACAATGAGATGTCACCAGCATGTCCTGATCAGATACATCACAATCTCTTGAAATCTATTCAATTGGTTCAGAAGAAGCTGGTCTGCACCTGCTGCTACTCTAGCACTTAAAGTGAACGGTTCATTCAACTGAATGAATTTTAATAAAGAGTTAAGTGGCAGTATTTTGATCGCCAATCATAAGTATCGGTAATCAAAATGTTGTATGTGCACAAGGAGTGAAGAGTAATCAGGAGTTGAATGGCAGCATTTTGATCACCAATCACAAGGAATTGTGATCAAAATGCTATACGTGCAATGGCCCTTACAGAGTGAAGTAGCCAACTAATATGCTAACATGCTTATGTGTGTATACTCTTGTTGGCAGTGGTGTGCTTACTGCTTTTAGAGAATGCAGTAATTAAAAGGATATACAAATATGAAACCAGTATGTGCAGTATTATAAATATGTAGAGTGAACTTATTGCTATGCATGGTGGGCCCGGGTGCAAACGCCCCAGACCTTCAGCAAAGGGAGCAAACACCTGGAAACATCAAAAGAGGCTGGCACAAGCCTGGACTCTCACAGTAGTAAGATCGGAGTCAGATTGTAAAAGGTTAAAAAGCTAACATTTTATTGTCCATAATTAAGAACAAAGGCCTGGTTTGTTTTGTGTCTACCAGGGACACTTAGTCATAGGCTAAACATTGAATATTACATACAGAGTATTTAAAAGAGAAGAAGCCAATGGGAAACAAGTAGGCCGTGCTACCTGGTGTGCTAATCAAGACTTCAAAAAAAAAAAAAACCACTAGAATCCCAGGATTGTTTAGACACCCCCCCCCCCGAAGGCTAGAAATATATTGGTTGACTTAATTGAGGAGTACATAATACACAATACAAAGTGAAAATATCAAAAAATTGAAACGTAAAAGAGAAAAAGGGAAAAGAATCATCATTAGACATAACATAAGACCAAGAGGCTGCCTTGTAAAATGGACTTTGCAATTTCCATATGGCTTAGTCAATCTCTGTAAGACGGTAAAAGGTGTGGCTATTGCTATTAGTGGGCCAGCATATACCCTAAAAGGGAAGAGAGTGGAGTTCTGTTTTGCAGGGATTTGGTATAGTCATATTTCTATTCTCACAATTTTTCTCTACCAAATATTTAGGATTTGCTATATTGTTTTAAATTTAGGTTAAACTGTGTCAGCTAATTAATTGCAAAACAAAAAGGTCTTTTACAGATACAATAAGCACAACATCAGTGAATTAGTTTAATAGGCAAAGAAATGCTGGTTAAACAATCTACAATTCAACCAGAAAATGAATTTTAAAGGTTCTTATCAACAATCAATTATATTACTATTTAATTTAAAAGCAGCATTAAGCATGCTTCTTTGCTGCCTACTGCTAGATGAAAGCACATAAGTTCACTTAATTCAGAACATTCAGAAATACTACAGCTGTCCAGTGATATTAAGGAATAAACAAACCATTAACTTCTCTAAAACCGAACAGAAAAAAAAAGAAAAACATTGAGAGCCAATGATGCTTAAGAATTAAAGAATCTATGTTTGTTTCTGCATCTGTAGTCATTACTGAATGACATTTTAGAGTTCACAGAATTGTATCATTTCTTTCAATACTTTATATATTGACATATATGAAGACATTTAGTTACCATTAGCACCAAAACTACAAATGAGTTTGTCCTTAAAAGTGTCATTATCACCATACCAATAAGTCAGATGTAATAGATTAAACCTTATGATAGAAACAAAACAAAGCAGTAATGTGACCAAAATCCATAAAGACATTAATATAGTACACAGTTTGGCACTCCCCTAGTATCTTAAACAGTAAATGGGCTGGCCCAAGCAAGGGCAGGATTAGGGACCGAAAAAGTTTTAAAAAACTATAAAAATAGAGCAAATGTGTTTAATGGAATCACTGTAATTATATTTTGGTGAATGTCTTACCCCTAGGGGGTTTATAATGGCAGAGGATCAACACCAAATCAGCTGAACTGAAGATATTACTCAGATGAGTGTTGAAACTTTTTCAGTATTACTCAAGTTCAGATACTTTAGACACTACTAAACACTGTCCATCAGTGAGGTTTGAGACAAAACTTAAAGGGATACTGTCATGGGGAAAAAATTTTTTTTTCAAAATGAATCAGTTAATAGTGCTGCTCCAGCAGAATTCTGCACTGAAATCCATTTCTCAAAAAAAGTCACATGACCAGAGGCAGCTGGGAGATTGATAAAATGTCTAGCCCCATGTCAGATTTCAAAATTGAATATAAAAAAATCTGTTTGCTCTTTTGAGAAATGGATTTCAGTGCAGAATTCTGCTGGAGCAGCACTATTAATGGATTCATTTTGAAAAAAATTTTTTTTCCCATGACAGTATCCCTTTAAACATTTCTGGAGTGATGTAATGTGATGCATGGAGCCATTGGATCCAACCCTACAGTTAAGATCTGCATATGTTTAAGTAAATAAGCCATAGTATGTATGCATACATAGAGGTATGCACACTGTAGCCACACTGTCAAGGTATATGTCTCCAAATAAAAAAAAAAAAAAGCCCTTCATCTGAATTTTAAAATTAAAATAAAAATGTTAAATTGTGGCTGCTCAGCTCAACAATGCAGCTGGCTTTGAGGAGACAATATTCCTCATTTATATGGAAAAAGTGCATTACATATAAAGTTTTTTCCCCCACTATATGCATATTTGATCTTCATTGAAACAGTATATAAAGAAAAAGGTGATGTAATTGATCAAAAAACAAAAAAAACGAATCATTTTTAATTGTTTATTCAACAAAAACATGGGCAAACTTTAGACATGCTCTGTTCTCTCTTGACAGAAATGCTTCCTACGGGCCCTCCTTCCTTGTAGATCTAATTTGTGCAGCCTTGTGAACCTTCGCATTTGACTCTATATTATGGCTAGAGTCCTCTGTAAAACCTGTTATAAAATTCTGTGGTTCCTAGAGATATCTTTCAGCAACTTGTGTTTTGCTTTTGGGCTGACCTTGCTGGGAGCTAAGTTTAATTTAAGGTATATTGTGTAATTTATTTTTCCCACATTTTTGTTCATATAAATTACACAATGTAATACAAAACGTACATGATGCATTATATGTCATATGATATCACGTTATAAGTCAATACTGTTGAAATCAATAAAACTGTTGAAAAGGTAAAACATTGCCATAGCAGTTTGAGTTGGACTACCTTGGAAAACTTCTTAATGGCTTTTATAAGTTTACATTTAGACATGCTTTTGTTCCCCTTTAATGTTAAAAATTGACAAAGCACCAGATAACATTAACAAATATAAGGATTACATTCTTATTGCATACATTGAAATTGAATAAACTTTTTTTAGTGAAAGAGTATCTTGTTTCACTTCTCTGCTCTGGAGACGCCCATTGTGCAAACACCATGTTATGTCCCTGACACTCCAAAGAAAAACAACATATGTGGATCCCGTATCAAAATATAGGCCTGAAAATGCATGGTTATATCTGTGAATGCTTGTTGTTTCACAAATAAGTGTGCCTTACAACAATAATGTTTCTTTAAGACACATGGTAATATTCCCATGGATATTATTTAGTGAATTGATAAAGCAGAGGACATAACTAATGACTTGTCTTGCACAGAATTATTTTAGGTATAGTCTTTAGAGACTAGGTCCCCTGTTGGAATTAATGAATCCATAGAATTATCTTCCTTCTTGAGAGAAAATTATATATTTTCCTTATTTCATTGCTGCTCCATCCATTCATGACCCAGAAGGGAATTGGAATATATTTAGAGCATAATTATTGTCTATTAATGTTTAAAAAAAACCTTTTTCAAATAGGAAACACAGTAGAGCTGCCTTTTTGCATTTCTGATTCATTATATTGATAACAATATGTTTTTTTTATAACCTGAGCACTTGGATAGTTTTTGCAGGTTTGGTAATGCTACTGTGTGTAACCAAAAAGAAAACATGCAAAGGCTCATTGACTGATGGTGAGGTATGGTGCAAAATGTCTTAAATAGGAGCAAGCTGTAATGTTTTTCATACATTCTGCTCTGTCATCAGTAACTTGTGGCACAGGTAGGTTACACCATGAATAAAGTGCTCTTTGCATTCAGAAGTGCTGTAATAATGATGGACTTGAAAGACAAACGAGGGAATGTATTAAAATGCGAAAAGTTATGCATCTGCGCGAACAAATTTTGCTTTGGCCAAATTTAATATAGCTTTTGTGAACTCGGAAACTGTTTAGAGGCCACTTCCGACAGTGGAAGAACGTTTACGAATTTTATAGTTTGCGCCAATGTGCAGTAAACTTCTTACTGAAAAAGTTATGTTTGCTCCAAAAGATTATGACACTTTAAAGCACTTCTTAAGAGTGCACAATTCAAATTTGCAATGAAATATCAGTATAAGGAACAATTTTACATTGCGAGATGTGGATTTTTGCGAATTGTTTTGCTCTTTGCGACTTTTATTACATTCCCCCCTAAAGAAGGTAGACAACCCCTATCCATTCTCCAACTTGCATGTCATTCAGATGGGCTTCCATGTGCAGGTTGCAAAGTACTGTAGCTCTGTACTAACCACCTGTTTATGCCACTCACTGCAAAGATTCAAGCTGGGATTGAAGGTGGGAATGATCCAAATTATTAAAAAACTTTATATGATTATTGACTGGACCATTCTGCTTCATGGTTCATTGTCTTTCATATAGATTCTAAATGATTTTTGATGAAACGAGAAGTATTTAAGACTGTTCATTTTAAAAATTAGTCACTCCAACTGAACCTTTTTATTATAGGACCAAAATGTACAAATACATGATCAATTTTCATTCCTGTAAGTTGGTTCAGGCTAGGTTTTGTAATATTAAAAAGCATAACACACAGACTGAGCACCTTCATCAAAAAAGCGTTGAATAACATTTGACTTGTATTTTTTGAGGTAGTGGATAATAATGATAAAATATTATAATACAATTACAAAATTATAGATATATTGTGATCCTAATTAACATAATTACATTTAAAAAAAATTGCAATTAAAAATATTGCTATCCCTTATTTTCTAATATACCCTTTACCTTATACTGTAGCTCAGATAAGCCATAAATAGATCTGTCTTTTCATTTCTACCTGACATGGTTTGTGGGGCACTCTCTGACACATGCCAAGTTGGCTGTCACTTTATACAGCACCGCCAAGCTATTAAACATTTGCAGTATCTACAAACCCACCTACAAATACACTTCTCATTAGCTCTGACACCAAATTGGAAAGACAGTGAGACCATCCAGCAGCACATTAAGAACTTATGCTTTGGTGGAAGAAAGGTGTTAAGTAATAAAATATTGCAGCACATCATTTTTACATACAACCTCAAAACCTACCCATGATAAACATGATATGATAACCATGACAGATTAAACTTGCAATAAGAATTTAATAAAATCCTGAATTCAAGCAAAATCTGATTTAATAATCACCCCCCCTTTTTTTTTAAAATTAAATATTGGAAGAAGATGCATGCACAAATGTTTGTAAGTGATAATATTCCACTGTATTTCTTGTTTAATGCCATCAAATCTCATGATGTAAGGGTGGTGTAATCGCTGAAAGCCATTCCAACAAGTGGCTAAGGAGCTAAATACAGCCCGAATGTAGACATAGAAAGCAATTTGGAGTAGGGTTTGCTTCTTTATTTTACATAATTGATAGAAAAAATGTAAAACCAAGTATAAAAATGTATAACAGTAATAATATTCTACTTACCAAATTGTAAATCCCAATGTTACGCAAGTCGTTTTGACTCGTCTCGATTAAATATGAATATTTCAGCCCTGTAATAAAGAACAGAAAAGTATTACAGATATCAATGCATTTTTAGAACAACTCTGGCAATGCATGGATACTGCTTTCAAGCACATTAATATCAATAGCTCTATAAAGCTGGTCATTTTGCACACAGTTAACACTTAATACTTGCACACAGTTACACTTAAATAATTCTTTTTTAACAGTGGGACATGTTTCTCCATCCCCAAAATGCATTGGAAGGTAATAGCATTACAGCATTGGATTCCTGGAGGGGGGTTCCCTTTACACCAGGGATCTCCAACCACCGGGCCGTGGCTTTGCTGAACTGGGCCACCTCTGGTCCCAGCTGCAGTCTATAATAGCTGCAAAGACTATTAGCTGCAATCCCAGCTCCTGACGCACCATTGCCATGATAACATCTGTGCGAAGCCCAGGAAGCTTGTGATAAGGAACAAAATACTGTTTAGACAGTTTTTTTGGTAAGCCTAAAATGCACCCACACATCTACATCCCCCCCATCGCCGTAAGAATTGTCTTGCTTGAAACTGGTCCGTGGTGCAAAAAAAAAAAAAAGATTTGGGACTGCTGCTCTAGACAATGCCCAATGCTGTTAGTGGAATAGGCCTTTATATCTGAAAATGCCGATCAAGTTCAAGCATGTGATGCATTTGCATATGTACATCTAACTTTAAAGGGAATGTCAACCCACAAAAAAATTTTTTGCCTAATAAAAGAAAACCTAATTCCAAGCAACTTTGTAATACACATTCATTAGATATTTTTTTATGGTTTTTAAGACATTTGTATATGAATTGCTATTGAAAATACAGTGTAGTGTTTATCCCTTTCTATTCTCTGCCCTGGTGGCTCAGACTTTTGAAACAATGAAAGACAAGCCATCTGATTCACAGACCTGTCTTTGCTGGGAACCAAGACTTTGGTAAAATGATTTGTCTGAAAACCTGTTATACAGAGACTAACTGGCAATATATAGCTTTTTAACATAATGTATTAAAACTATAAGTGTGTTTTATGTTTTGTTGTATCTCGAAAAAATCCAGCAGCACACTGTTAAATTTGCAAAAGTGCTCAAATGCAGAGTTTATGTAGCCCATAGCATACAAAAAGGCAATGTTTCGAGCCCACCAGGCTCTTTATCAAGCCACATTTTTTCGATGTATTGATGTGACCCTAGGACAGGATTGGGTCTTCTGGTTCAGCACCTGACACAACAACAGTTGGGAGATGAGCGCTCCATTTTTTGTGATTTATGATTTGTTGTATGTGAAGTTGAACATAGATTGAAGTGCTTCCGAACCAAAAAAACAACGGATTTAAATAAATATTTTCATACCTACTCAGTAGAAACTTGTACAAAATATCCAGCATAAACCATCAGACATTCCTTATATAAAGTTTAATTTTCTTTCAATAAAACTTGTAACATTCTTGTCTCTGGAAATAGCCAAATCGGTTGTGCCACCTGATCTTACAAGCAGGAATTGAACTTAACAGCAGCCTTAGGCTACTGAAATTTTCTACTTGGCAGCCCATGAGTCTTCCTGCCAAAGGAAGCGTTTGTGTTAAATTCGTTGTTAACTAAAGCAGCGTGCTTGGCACTCAAACCTTATTATCCACATCAAGATAGAGAGCATGGCTGCAAAAATTCTGAAGAAAAAAAATCAATGCCAATTGTATCATGTCATTTTCAAAGTCATTTGATAGGGGCTTCGATTTTCAAAGGCAGAAAATCCGTTCATAGAGATTCTTATGAACTTATATTAACACCGATCGCATTACTTAAAGGGACAGTATCACCATAAATTAAAATGGATTATTTACACTTTACATCATTTGTCCAGCACCAGCAAATGAACTATTTTTTGGTAAGTTCTTTATTAAATGGGTGGTTCACTTTTAAGTTAACTTTTAGTATGTTATAGAATGGCCAATTCTAAGCAACTTTTCTGTTGGTATTTATTATTTCTTTTTTTTTTTTTTTATAGTTTCTCAATTATGTCTTTTTCTTCTGACTCTTTCCAGCTTTCAAATGGGGGTCACTGACACCATATAAAAACAAATGCTCTGTAAGGCTACAGATATATTGTTATTGCTACTTTTTATTACGCATCATTCTATTTAGGCCCACTTCTATTCATATTCCAGTCTCTCATTCAATTCTATGCATGGTTGCTAGGGTAATTTGGACCCTAGCAACCAGATCCCTGAAATTGCAAACTGGAGGGCTGCTGAATAAAAGCTAAATAACTCAAAAACCACAAATAATAAAAGAAAACCAATTGCAAATTGACTCAAAATATCACTCTATACATCATACTAAAAGTTAGTTTAAACATGAACAACCCCTTTCAATAGTAGTTTGACCCTAATATATATCTAATAATCTTTGTATTCTATAATCTTATATGTTACCTGCTATGCAGATGTGGACACTACAGCCATATTTCTATATAGTATTTGGCTTAGTTTTCTAAAGCTTCTCAAGTAAACACATATTTTTAGCTAGTTTTTCACCTTCTTATGTCTTTCTAAAGCAGCTCTTGGAGGGGGGAAGTCGCTGTAAACTTCTTGAAATTAATCCATTAGTTAATCCATTTCTTATCTTTGTCCCTGCTGAGCAGAATCCCTGAGTTTCATGCAGCGGTTATAATTGATACAATATTTGCTAATATTCCACAGACGCTGCTGAGAAATGTATCAACTAATGTAGCAAACTGTAACAATTCAGAACCTGCACCCGGATTACTAAACTGCCAGATTTAAAAAAGGCAAGTACAAGGAAATACCAGAGAAAAACAATCTAAATTCTTTGATCAAAATGAAGTCTATGAGAGCCTGCCTTGACATAATTAGTCACTTTATGGATAACGGGTTTTCAGGATAATGGATTTCATAGTGGCATATTGCAAGTTCACAAATTCTCGTATTGACAAATTCCTTGTAGTTTTTGTTAAATGTACTTATAATATATATGTTTTGATAAGCCATGAGATGAACAGGACATTTACGTGTTACGTGCAGATAATTCCTTTTTTGTACCGTAATACAGAGAATTCTGAAACGTTATGTAACCCAAAATTATATAGATAAAATATATGAAATGAATCTGCTTTTTAACAAAAACTCTGCTTTTTTAAAAAAAAAAACTGCTATGACATAAAACAATATAGTAATTATGAATGTATAAACTTGAGTGTAAGAATTTATGTTCTGTGCAATTTAAAATGGACCATTTGCAAGGTTTAAGAAGCAAGCTTTGGAATTATGCAGGGACTTCTTATGCAGTCATTAAAGGCCATGTAAAGTCTATTTCCAAATATTTTGTAAATATTTTGAAAAAGCTACATTTTCGCTAGGCGGAAGAAAACGTCACCTGCCCATTACATGTGCTAGCATTTTATTTATCTTCCTACTGGCATACCAGGCATCCATTGCAAAAATCTGCGTGTTCATGAATGTACTGTAGAGTAAACCTGGCGAGATCTACTTTACTGGGCAGGCTCTGAATAACAAAGGAAAGAAGATCTAAGGCAAGAATATGCCAGCGCAGTGTTTAGGTAGTTGTTCCATGGGTTGGTACAGTTTTCTCCTAGCAGGAGCACAAGCCCAAGGAAAACTTAGGACTAACTAACATTTTGCATCCTCAGTGAAATTGACTTTACATGTCCTTTAATCATGTCTTGTATTAAAAAAAAACCAGCACAAGAAGTTAATGTTGTCCTGGAAAAGATTAGAGCAATACATTAATAGCTCATACATGAAGCATTCCACTCAAAGAGTAATTTTTATTATGGCGTGAGGAAGATGTTTTACACTTGAAATCATCTGAGGGTTCACCCATAAAGTATGTTGATCTGACTACCATATTAAGGCTGTCCTTTGCTTAATGCATATGTTGGAATAAAAATAAAACATTTATCTGCCATTTCTCCTTCAATCCGAGTTTTCATTCATATTTAAAATTAAATATTATCATGTATAATGCAATTTTAGCTCTGCCAGTTAGAGATTTCCTATTAACAGTTTCAGCATGATTATTACACACTAGTGGTTACATAGCACTTTACTCTGACATTACTCTACTCTTTAACAGTTTCGTTACACTGTATCTGGTCAGTTCCCTAAAAAACCAAGACAAACATTTAAAGAAAAGACATACAATAAAGAAGTAATGAAGGAACTTTAAAAGATGGAAACATTGGATAAGACTGTTTCTGGTCAGAGAAAAATGTTCTTTAAAGGGGTTATTCACTTCCAACCACTTTTTTCAGTTCAGTTGTTTTCAGATTGTTCCCCAGAAATAAAGAACTTTTCCAATTACTTTTCATTATTTATTTTTTACTGTTTTTCCACAATCTAAGTTTAAAGTTGAATGTTCCTGTCTCTGGTGTTTGAGTCTGGCCGCTCAGTAATTCAGGTGCAGACTCTGAACTGTTACAATTTTGCAACATTTAGTTGATACATTGCTCAGCAGCATCTCTGGAATATTAGTAACTATTGTATCAATTCTAACAGCTGCCTGTTAATGAAACAGGGATTCTGCTCAGCAGGGACAAAGATAAGAAACGTATCAACTAAATATATCCATTTAGAACAGTTTACAGGGTCGGTGACTCCCCTCCCAGAGCTGCTTCAGAAGGTGAAAATACCCAGAACAATGTAGGGAAATATATTGCATAAAACCGCTCATGTAAAATCCCTGCTTCATGTAAATAAACCATTTTTTTATAATAATGTACTTTTTAAGTAATATGTGCCATTGGGTAATCATAAATAGAAAATTGGCATTTTAAAAATAAGGGCCTACCGCTGGAATCCTAGGATTCACGGTGCACACAAACAAACCATACATGTTAGGTCACATGAGCCAATTAACAGACAGAGTTCTGTCTTTTGCTTCAACACGTCTTCCTGTTACAGTTAGAGTTGTAGTATTTCTGGTCAGGTGATCTCTGAGGCAGCACACAGACCATCACGAAATGGGGGTTCAAGGCGAGATATATATAAAAGCACAATATTTACTTAAATATATATACCAGTTTGGTAAGATGCTTTAATATGCCACTTAAATTGAAATAAACTATACGATCTGTTGCTTAAGTGGCATCATATCTGGGTGATTTCTGGTAATATCCAATAGCATCTCCTAACCATATCTTATTATGTCCCTACCATGTCCATTGCTCCTAAATTTGCTGTAAATCTGGATTCTTCCCTAGAAATCTGGAAGGGTTGCCAGTTATCATCAAATTAAAGAAAAACCTCGGAACATGTAAAATAAATTTTTGAGTCTAACGTGAAAATATATTTGCAACGTTTCTACATATTTTTTAAACATAAGTGTCTGAAATTAGCATGTGCTTTCAAACTGGTTTTCTTCTAAAACTTATGATGTATCAGATTAATGTGTACAGATCCAGCTGTGTTTACAGCAGAATTTCAACATTTCTCTCTTTTGCAGAAGCAGTGTGCAATTGAGATTTTTTTTTTAGTACAACAATACAATCATTTTTTATTATAAATATATACAGGTATGGGATCCGTTATCTGAAAACCCATTATACAGAAAGCTCCAAATTACGGAAAGTGTCTCCCATAGACTCTATTTTATACAAATAATCCAAACTTTTAAAAAATGATTTCCTTTTTCTCTATAATAATAATAAAAAAGTATCTTGTACTTGATCCAAACTAAGATATAATTAATTAGGGTTGCACTGAATCCACTATTTTGGATTCGGCCGAAACCCCCGAATCCTTTGTGAAAGATTCGGCCGAATAACGAACCGAATCCAAACCCTAATTTGCATATGCAAATTAAGGGTGGGAAGGGGAAAACATTTTTTACTTTCTTGTTTTCTGACAAAAAGTCACGTGATTTCCCTCCCGCCCCTAATTTGCATATGCAAATTAGGGTTTGGATTCGGTTCGGCCTGGCAGAAGGATTTGGCCGAATACTGGCCGAATCCCAAACCGAATCCTGGATTTGGTGCATCCCTATAAGTAATCCTTATTGGTGGCAAAACCAGCCTATTGGGTTTATTTAATGTTTACATGCTTACGTAGTAGACTTAAAGGAGAAGGAAAGGTTAAAACTAAGTAAGCCTTATCAGAAAGGCCCATCTAAATATACCAGTAAACCCCCAAAGTAATGCTGCTCTGAGTCCTCTGTCAAAAGAAACACTGCATTTCTTTCCTTCTATTGTGTACACATGGGCTTCTGTATCAGACTTCCTGCCTTCAGCTTAAACCTCATTGCCCTGGGCAAGAGCATGCTCAGTTTGCTCCTCTCCCCCCACCCCTCCCTTCTCTACTGTAATCTGAGCCCAGAGCAGGGAGAGACTCAGGCAGGAAGTGATGTCACACCACATTAATACAGCAGCTCCTATCCTAAACAAACAGAGAGTTTCTAGAGCTTTTTACTCAGGTATGGGAAAACATTATACAGAATAAATATAGCATTCTAGCTTGCACTATTGCAGCTAATCTATTGGCAATAAAATGCCTCTGTAGCTTTCCTTCTCCTTTAAGGTATGAAGATCAAAATTACGGAAAGATCCATTATATGGAAAACCCCAGGTGCCGAGCATTTTGGATAACAGGTCCCATACCTGTATATATATATATATATATATATATATATAGAGAGAGAAATTGAGCAAGAGAGAGAAACTTTAGCAGAAGAGAGAAACTTTAGCAGAAGAGAGAAACTGTAGCAGGCCATGGAGTCTACAATTTAGAAGCAAATGAAAATACAGCATGTGAAACTAGTGTAGACATTCCTAATTCCATGAATATATAATCCCTGTCATTTTCATAAAGGCATTGCATAAATGGTGCAATATGAGTGGCTGTGAAAACAAATTATCCTCTCTGGAGCAAACTATGAAAAACATGATGCGTGCGAAGGGTTTCTTTTTCCTGTACCTTATTCCTTACAACTTGTTGCAGCAACAAAATCTTTGCAACAAACTCGCCCACACAACTTCACAATGATGCCTGCTTGTGTGTTCTATATCTGTATTAAGCTGACAGCAATTACTGAAATAGCAATAAGATTTTTTATTGAGCCTGGAATTTCTGGATACAGTTAAAAAAGGGAACTCTAAATCATAGCAACAGGTCTCTGTTCTATCATTTAGGCTGGAGGTTTGCTCAGAGATAGAAAAATATAAATGCATAAGAATCAAAGAGAAAATGCAAGAAACTGACAAAAACCCAGGGTAAATTTCTTTGCTGCTCAAGTAAAGTTTAGACAAAGTTGCCTTTGATAATCAACTGAACAAGCTGCCCTGCAAGCATCAAGGGATAGCATAGGGATATATAGCAGGTGCTGTAGTTTATCACAAAACCGTCTAAAATAATTGGAAGTGACAACCAGCACTACCACAAATGATTTATTAGTCTTTCACTCAGCTTTTCAGCTTCCTCAGGGCCAGAATAAATAATTTACCAACCCTGTATCTTCCAATCATTAATTCTTCCCTGTGCATCCAAACTGCATTTAACTCTGCTGGGTATTCATCTGAATTAAAAATACAATATAACTCCCCGCCCCAAATGTATTATTATTTTACTGTATCTAAATGTAAAATAAAATACATAGAAATAATGGCATTAGACACCAGAAATGTGATGGTAGCAAGTTGAACATTTTATGATACAGACTTGGAACTTCAAACACAGATCATGTGAAATAGAATATGTACAGTATACCAGGACTAGGTGTAAGAGCAATATATAACAACACAGAATTCTGTCCCATTCGAAGGCAGCTCTGTTGAATACACTGTTCTTACTCTTGCGAAGATAATCTCATTAAATATTTTGTAGTCAGAATAAAGATTGTAGAGAACAACACCCATAATTTATGTTTTCCAGGGGACAGAAAAAAAAAGTATTAATGGGAAACCGTAAAATGTGGGTACATAAAATCAAGGTTTTCCTGTAAGAATGATGTATACTACAAAAAAAGACTAAGATGTGGGAAAATATTCACAAGGGACAAACAGGGGTTTTTAATGAAAATAGGCCAAAAAATATTACATACCATGTGGGAAACCCAATTTAAAATCCAGGAAATGCTCACACTGAAATGCATTAGAATATAAAGCGACTGAAAAAATTAAAGAAAACCTAAAATCAGGGGACTTAAAATCAGGATTTCAGTGTGTTACTATATAATAATTTAACTATTGATGAACTGAAAGTTCTAAAGAGCCTAGAACATCTCAAAAGTAAAAACGAAGCTCCAAGACCTATGAATTCATTCATTCATTAATAGGATTCTAAATTTCTAATATAGCAAGTCTGGTTACACCTTAGGAACAATTTACAAAAAGCTGAAGGTCCCACAAGCAACTGTACAAACAATCATATGCAAATATACAAATGGTGTCGCCACATAGACACTGCATTGAGGGTCAAATCAACTGATGATGGAGGCATTGGGTACAATAGTATCAACATTTGCAAGAGTTCTTCATCACCATGGCCTGAGAACCGATTATGCAAGGAAGGAAGAAGCCCTACTCCTAGCCAGCCATTAAAAAACGCAGATGGTCAGCATGTCAAAGACCTAGCCTTTTGGAAGAAACGTCTCTGGTCATAAGAAACAAAAACTGTTTAGCTATAATGATAATCACTATATATGGAGGAAAAATTGTGAGGCTTTTGTGTAAAAACACAAGATTCCACCCTACAGGATGGGGTGGTATTAGCATCATGCTGTGGGAGTGTTCTGCTGGAAAAGGGACTAGTGTACTTCAAAAAATAGATGGAATCATGAGGAAGGAGAGTTATAAAGAAATTCTTAAGACATCATCCAGAAACTTAAAACTTGGTTGCAACACTTCTCTTCCAGCATGACCGCAAAATTCATAAATTTTAACAAAATGTTTTAAAGACAACAAAGTACTAGACTTAAATGTGTTCATTCAGGAGGAATGGCAGAAGATCCAGCTAAATATTGGAAGTAGCATTTGAAAAACTATCATAAGCAATTGATTCAAGTTTAACAATATAAAGAAAATGGCAATAAATACTAGCAAAGTGTAATTTTGACTCACAGGAAATCAAGATGGTAAATTTATAGAAACTAAAAGCTTATATAATCTGTCTCTAAGCTATTACTATCAGAGAAAAAAGTAGGCACTCTGTTTGACTTAACAAAACATATTTAGTTTTAACATGTTTAGCATAGGTGTATATAAACTTTTGGACTTAAATGTACAGTCCCTCACAGAAGGTTAATGATTCAATTAAGAAATATTTCCATTGAATGCTATTTGTACAAGGATCAAGAACTGGCTGAAAGATTACAAATAGTAGTAGTAAATGGACGATTTTCAAATTGGACCACTGTTGTTTTTCAAAGTGGACCTGTCATCCAGACATAAAAAGCTTTATAATAAAAGTCATTTTCAAATTAAACATGAAATCCAAATTCTTTTTTTTTATTAAAGCGTTCATAGCTGTAAACTCTGGCTGCCCCTCCTTTATGCCTTAGGCATAGAGGCTGGACAAGCAATTACTAGGGATGGGCGAATTTGACCCGTTTCGCTTCGCCAAAAATTCGCCGCTGGTGAAATGTCGCCAACGCCCATTGAACTCTATGGGCGTCATAAAAATTGTCGCATGGAGAAATTGTTTTGACACGTGTCTTTTTTTTTTTACGCACAACGCCATACAAGTCTATGGGTGTAATTTTTGAGGTGAAACAAGGCGAAAAAATTCGCCCATCCCTAGCAATTACTTTCACTTTCCATTTAGCACTTTCTAAATGTCACTGCTCTCCCACATTCTCCCAATTCTCTTAACCATTTAATTGTGTAACCAGGGCATTGGAATAGACACCAGGTCCCCCATTCTGGTGATCAAACAAGATTCTGAGATGATGCAAGGCTTGTCTTAATAACAGTGTCCACAAAATGGCTCCTGCCTGCATGTTATAATTATGAGTTCCCAGACTGATGGAAACAAGATTCAGATAATTTAAAGAGTGTTATTAAAGTTAATTTTGCTTGACTAACATGATAAAATAGGATTTGGAATAATTGTTTTGGGTGACCGGTCCCCTTTAATGGAGTACCTCAGGGGTCTGTCTTTGGTCATTTGCTTTTAAGCAGGTAGTGTAAATATGGTCTATTTTTGCTTATGATACTAAATTGTGCAAAACTCCTATATACAAGTCCTATACAGGATGTTACAACTTTGCAGAGAGATTTTGACTATTGACACAACTGAGATTTGATTAGAAGGAAAAAATTAACTCTTAAAATAAGTTAAATAAATGCTCAGACTCTACAGCTACACAAGGTGTAAGTCAATTATAAAGAAAAAAGAGAGAGAAAGAAAAAGGACCTTGTTTTGTAACTGTATCAATTACTACACCTCTATAATTCGAACACTTCCCTCAAAAAGATAATTTAGTTTCAATTCGTTATATGGTTTGAAAAAGGATACCCTTATCTTATTTCAATTATCCGACTACTGAGATTTGAGACAAGGGAGGAAAACATAATTTTGCCTCTTTATAGATCCCTCACCTTAAGCATGCAGTGCAGTTTTGTACACCAGTACATAAGTAGAATATTAAAGAGCTGAAGAGTGCATGGACATGCAACTAAACTGGTAAAATAAATAGAACAATATTAAACCATGAGCAAAGACTATTACAGTTGGGGTTGCAGGGGGGGAATCTTTTAATCCTGCATAGAAAAAAAAACAAAGAAAAAACAGGGCCACTGCTTTAAAGGAGAAGGAAAGCTACAGAGGCATTTTATTGCCAATAGATTAGCTGCAATAGTGCAAGCTAGAATGCTATATTTATTCTATTCTATATTTATTCTATATTCTATATTTATTCTGTAGAATGTTTTACCATACCTGAGTAAAAAGCTCTAGAAACTCTCTAAACTGTTTGTTTAGGATAGGAGCTGCAGTATTAATGTGGTGTGACATCACTTCCTGCCCGAGTCTCTCCCTGCTCTGGGCTCAAATTACAGTAGAGAAGGGAGGGGGGGGGGAGAGGAGCAAATTGAGCATGCTCTTGCCCAGGGCAATGAGGTTTAAGCTGAAGGCAGGAAGTCTGATACAGAAGCCCATGTGTACACAACAGAAGGAAAGAAATGCTGTGTTTCTTTTGACAGGGGACTCAGAGCAGCACTAGAGTAGGGGTTTACTGGTATATTTAGATGGACCTTTCTAATAAGGCTTACTTAGTTTTAACCTTTCCTTCTCCTTTAAACTTGAGGAATGAAACTTTCATTTGATGCCGCTCAAATGATTCTTTGCGGTAAGGGCAGTAAATAAGGTAAAGTAAGATGTTGTGAAGGCAAATTCTATTAGTGTTTTTAAGAGTCTTTTGGGATATTTGGACAAGAATAATATACAACTAGGCTCTTCAAAAATGCCATGAAATGAAAATAGATAAAAGGTTAAGGGGTAAGGGCACATAGGGAGATTCGGGGAGATTTAGTCGCCCAGTGACTAATCACCCCTTCTTCTGGGTGACAATCTCCCCGATCTGCCTTCCCCTACCTTCCCGCTGGCTATAATGAAAACTCGCCAGCGTTATGGCACTCGTGGCGATTCGTTCTCCGAAGTTGCCCAAAGTTTCCTGGAGAGGCAACTACGGAAAAGGAAGCACAGCGAGTGCCATACCGCTGGTGATTTTTCATTATAGCCGGTGGGAAGCTAAGGGAAGGCAGTTCAGAGAAATTATCGCCCTGAAGAAGAACCGATTTGTAGCCGGGCGACTAATCTCCCAATGTGCCCTTCCCCTAAGGCAAACGGCAAAACGCATGCCACAAGTCGGATGGAGTTGCACGCGTGAAGATATAATTGGACTGAATGAAAAGTCAGAGGTAATAACTATATTACATCCGACGCAACCCGACTGTCAGGTGTGGACACAGAAAGCAGCGTCTTCATTCGACAGTCAGACCGTGTAGTTGTTAACTCCGTATTTTCATTCGGTCCAATTATATCTTCACACTTGCGACTACATCCAACTCGCGTTTTGCCGACGGGCGTCGATCTGACGAAAAACGATCTACCCTTAAAGCTACTGATCATAAATGAGTTTAAATATTTAGTGTCTTGTTCACAAGTATTTACCATTTTCTTGGACTTTGTGTGTGAGGGTTCATAAAACGTTGACTCTTTTTTATTTATTTTTAAAGGGGAACTTTAGACATTCAGTAAATTTGTTTCACAACTGAAATCACAACGTTGAATTGTGCTGGAGTTAGGTTGAGGAAAGACACTCATAAACCATTAATATCTCAAAAACAATACAACAACAAAAAAAAACACTAATTTGTAAAAAAAAGAATTCCGTATTAAACATGCAAAGAGTATTGGGGCATTTAATCAGTAACCGTTCCCCATTAATGCTTTCCAAGACAATGAATGCTGGTTATCACATGGTTTTCATGCTGCACTACAACTCCGACAAATTAGCACAAACTTTACAAAGAAAAACTGCATTCTCATAAAATGGTATTGGTTACTGAAAAGATTATTGCTGTTAGAATGAGACTGCACCAATCAAATACACATATAAAAATTAAAATAAGAAGAATGAAAAGTTGCACATCATTTCGGTTTGATAATTTAAATATCAGCATTATGTAGGGCTACAATTGTTACTTCTGCTGTGATAGCAGTTATAAATAACCGAAGTGCATTTAAAATTCAATGCAAAAAATACAACAATGCACTTTGCAGGCTGCCTGTACCATATTTCTATTAATTATGTAGAGGAAATATACTGAAAATAAAATCACATCCAAAAACCATTTTTGATGTAAGCGAGTCTTATCTCATTAAATCAGCATCTATGATTAAAACAGAGATCATTTTTGGTACATAATGTATTGCATTGTTAGAGCAGCATCTGTTTGTCGTGAAGCAGAACACATTTTTCAGCTTTAAGAAACAGTAATCATATGGAAAGAACAATCCAAACTTTGATGATATTACAAGTATGCCTTTTGCTTCCAAATGTATATTTCTTCCTTTTTATTATACTTACTTTTCTCCCTAAAATCGGAAAAGTGAGCTTTGTTTAACCATTTTGGTTTCAGGAGAAATGTTTTTTTAAAACAAAAAGATTTAACATTTTTTGAAGTACAGCTGTACCTTGTCATAAAAATAAACTGGAATTATTAAAGAAATTTAGCTAGTTGGTTTCGTACGATCGAACAATTTCATGTCAGATTTCAAAATTAAATATAAAAAAAAATCTGTTTGCTCTTTTGAGAAACGGATTTCAATGCAGAATTCTGCTGCAGCAGCACTATTATTAACCAGTTACATTATAATTAAGAATTCAGTATAGAAGTGGATATAATGTAACTGGTTATGCGTATAATGAGGTGGATATATAAGTGTATGGGGCAGACAAGAAAATGTGATATATACTGGTAATAACATTAGGAGTGAAAATATAATGCTAATGGGGCAGTAATTGCCATCTAAATATTTGCTTAAATGTGGACATCCTAATAAAATGGTTGTGAGAAAAAAATAGAGTATAGGCAGAAAAACAATGTTAATAGGACCAATTTGATATGTATGTTGCTTTAAGAAAAGAAACGTGAGGTGGCAACACGTGATTGGTTTTAACCTTTGGGGAGGGATTTCCTGGGGTATAAATTTTGTGACCAAATGTAACAACAGTAATGCCTATGAATAAGTGCCTGTGGGTGCGAAACGCGTAAGGCGGAGCATCAATTGGTCTGTATGCCTACTTTTTAATATTTATGATAAATAAAGAGTAATTTTTTTTAACTTTAAGTATTGACTGGAAATATATTTTTGAACTTTTGATCTAAAAACAACACTCAATAGTAAAAATCCATGTCCCACTGAGACACATTCAGTTACATTGAGAAGGAAAAACAGCAGCCTGCCAGAAAGCATTTCTCTCCTAAAGTGCAGGCACAAGTAACATGACCAGGGGCAGCTGGGAAATTGGCAAAATGTCTAGCCCCATGTCAGATTTCAAAATTGAATATAAAAAAAATCTGTTTACTCTTTTGAGAAATGGATTTCAGTGCAGAATTCTGCTGGAGTATCACTATTAACTGATGCGTTTTGAAAAAAACATGTTTTCCCATGACAGTATCCCTTTAATATTTGTTTGGCAGCTGTACGTCACAGGGGCCTGAACATTCCAATATGGCTATCTTCTCGCCACACAATATAGGAAAACATTTTGCTTTATATTTTAAAAGGACTCTGAAGAGGGGTGTGTATAAAGCTTTAGTGCCAACAGTTAAAGAACACATGATGGCACAAGTAAAAAGCTTAATATAAAAGTATTTCTGCATCACTTTTCCCACATTTGTAAATAAAAATATATAAATAAATGTGGATTATAAAAAACATGGACATTATGATTTAAGAATGATTGCTCCTGATCAAGCATAATAACCCGGCTACAGTAGCTAAGAGTTACAGAGCACTTATATTATATGATATATCAAAAGCAGCAATGTAAATAGAGAACTTTTGCACACAGTCAGAATACAGGCATATACTGTATGTACACAGACTTCAATTGTATGCAATTCCACTATTCCAATTCCATTGTTGAATATTACAAAAGGCAAAGTTAGTCCTACGCAATGCTGGTACAGGTATGGGATCTGTAATCTGGAAACCCGTTATCCAATATTCGGAATGCTCCGAATTAAGGAATGGCTGTCTCCCATAGACTCCATTTTATCCAAATCTGAATTTTTAAAAATGATTTCCTTTTCTCTGTAATAATAAAACAGTACCTTGTACTTAATCCAAACTAAGATATAATTAATCCTTATTGGAAGCAGAACCAGCCTATTGGGCTTATTTAATGTTGATTTTCGAGTAGAAGAGATCTAAATTATGGATCCGTTATCTGGAAAAAACACTGGTCACATACATGTATAGCCAAATGCACATGTGGCTTTCTAATGGACAGACATCAGATCCTACTTGTTGCACGTAGCTCTGTGCCTAGTAATGGTATCTGTAGTAAATGAGCCTCAGTATCTGTGTCCCGTTTTGGAGCATAGAGACCTTCATTCACACCCATGAATGTTCTCTACTCTTGCACTTCTGCCAAAAGTCATACGGTCATTCTTATCAAATTCTGACAGAATATGTGGATATAACATTTAGTAAGTTAGCATGGATAACAGATTGAACCCATAGGTATAGCTTTCCTGCAAACCAGGAAAACAAGATTTACTCTAAAGGGAGTAGCATTATCTATACGGTAAAATCTGACTGAATGATGGAATGTTTTGGCCATAGGTAGAAGAGTTAACCAAAACATAAAACCATAAAAGATTCGAATACTAGCAACACATACCACAATAACAAAAGTTAAAAAGTACCATTTGAGACAATCAGAAGGACTTTAACAATTGATGCTGACAACATTTAAAAGATACTGTTTTCTATTACTACCACGTTAGTGATGTGAGGGCTGGATCAAAGCCGGTGGCTTCGGGCCAGCACTTGCATACCTATTCGGCCCGCGGGTGGGTTTGGGACAAGCGCTTCCTGATGCCCTTGCCAGCCTTCCCATCTAATTGTGTCCCACTTCCGCGTAAGGTGGCATCTATTTCTAGACGTGCACAAATATATAATGAGACACGGAGCGGTGGGCAAGGTCGTATTCATCAACCCACACATCACTAAACCATGACCCTCCCTGCTAGGAATAAGTCCCAATGACCAACACAAAACCTAAGAAACCTGGAAAGAACCATTATAGCGTTCTATAGTCTAAAAAGATGAATGCAAAAGGACAGGCAACATGTATTATGCAAAACATAAACTATGACTCATGGCAATAAGTATGATCTCATCATAGGAAAAAGAGCATAAAGATCATTGGATGTGAAATAAACCTAAAGCTTCAAAACTTGATTACCTGATCTACTGAAGTTCATACATACCACATCTAAACCGAGTTTAATATTTTATGCTCTATACATAGCTTACAGATGCTTTTCATATTTTATTAGTGGAAAACAATTATGTGAACCATTTACCGTTTCTTTAAAAAAGCATCTCTGTAACTGTATCATAGAGTACTTGCTATCTGACATTTAGCTGTTCATTGCATGACAACACAGCTAATTCTGCCGTATTCATCCTAAATGAAGCCTTCCTTCAGAGAAAAATTGGGATCGTTTGGCCTTGCCTCTATTTTACCGTCTTTTCACTGCATAAAGCATGCCTAACAATTGTGATCAGCGATGCAGGCCTGGTGGTAGATGTCTAGAACTGCACTAGCAAGATACAAGCTGTAAACGTCCAAGGTTTATTTTTTTACCTAACTGAAACCTGAAATCTTGTACTGATTCTGTACATGTACAGTGAAACTTCAATTTTACATACGCTAATTGTAAACCATTTTTGTGGTCCCACCAATATTTAATGCATAAACCATGTCCCTGATTTTTACACCATTATTCCTGGTTCCCTGAAAAATGTAAAATGAAGGTTCTACTGTAATTTATAAATGTTTTGTATTATATCAATAGATACCTCAGAGCTCAATGCTTAAGTTTCTTTTTTTAAGATCTACTAAAGGATTAGAGAAAATATAGGATCGTTATCTGATAAAATATTATCCCCACATCTCTGAGATAAGTCAACAGGGGCATCAGCCCACAAAATCAGTGATTAAACTCATTGATTAAAAGAAACATTTAGAAATGTACTGAATACCAGCTTCTTTCTGTCAGTTTCAGATTCTGATAAATTTAATCCAAATCTTTTAATAGCACATGACTTTAGGACACATGATTAATGAAAAGGCAACATTTTCCCACATGCTAAACACACATATTCCCCTCTGCAAGCATGCACAGTAGACAGCACTTAGACTGGCTATCTATACAAATGAGAAGAAAAGATCAGTATAATATAGGGGAGCGAAGCCCCACACTAGGAAGTTACACATCTGAGCTGCAGCATTCTGTATTAGAAAAGGCATGTAGGGAGAGAGGTATGTCATTTTGGGGGCTGTTTTGATGCTTAGGAATTATAAAATAAAAGGTTTACTTATTCTTTAAGTGATTCTATGCCATTCTAGCTCACTTTGCCCTGACATGTTGTTTCTTCCCTTGCTACTGGAAGGAATTATATTCCCTCTATTCCATACAGTGACTCTGTTGCTGCCCAATAAAAATCCGATGCTCTTGCTCGCTTAGTTGAGAAAATAAAAATTAGAGAACAGGACCAGATACTCTGTGACCTGGGTGCATAATAACATGTGTTGCAGTGGAAAGAACTGGTCCTTCCCACAATATGTAAGGGGGGGGGGGGCAGGGAAGAAGTGAATATGGAGATGGACTTCTTGCTGAAAGATACCTTCCCTGCATATTCAATTAACCCCCGACAACTGGCACTGCAGCCCTCAAGCAGTTCTGCAATACCAAACCAATGAAAAAGCTAAACATTCGTTAAACACTTTTTTAAAAGTGAACTGTAAATGTGATCAGAAGTATACATAAAAGGGGTTGTTCACCTTCCAAACACTTTTTTCAGCTGAGTTGTTTTCAGAGCTGCTTCAGAAGGTGAAAAAAAGTCCCAAAAAACGCTAGCGTCTTTTCCTTTTTTCAGGGTGATAGGCTGCAAAAGAGCATAACATTTTTGAGTAACCATATTTCCTAACATATGGCACAAACTATACACTAGGCTCATGTAGGTATTATATACAACTCTATTTTCTCTTATTAAGGTTCCCTGGGCTTGTGTCATGTAATGTATTTGCTGCAACATATACGTCTATTCAACTTTAACTTCCCGCCGTAAACAAATTAGCAAACGCTAGCGCAACTTCGCAAGCATTCAGCACCCTGAACCCAACTTCGCATGTTAGTGAATTAGCATTGACTAAGCGAATTTTCGTCTGGCGTAGTGTTGCGCTGCCAGTGAAGCCGTCGCTGGCGAATTTTCACCGCTTAGTAAATTTGCCCCTTAGTATGTTATAGAATGGCTAATTTTAAGCAACTTTTAAATTGCCCTTTATTATTTATTTAATTAATTGTCTTCTTCTTCTGACTCTTTCCAGCTTTCAAAGGATGGTCACTGACACCATCTAAATGTTTGTTAAAGCCACAAATTTATTGTTATTGCTACTCTTTATTACTCATCTTTCTATTTAGATCCTCTCCTTTTCATATTCCAGTCTCTTATTCAAATCAATGCATGGATGTTAAGGTAATTTGGACCCTAGCAGCCAGATTGTTGAAAATGCAAACTGGAGAGCTGCTGAATAAAAAGCCAAATAACTCAAAAACCACAAATAATATAAAATGAATACCAATTGCAAATTGTCTGAAATTATCTCTCTCTACATCATACTAAATGAGTGAAGTTAGAGATCTCCACAGTCCGCAGAGTGAAATACCGCCTCTCTCCATTCATTTCTATGGGATTTTTAAAGGCGTATTTATCAAATAGTGAACTTTCACCCTTTAATAAATAGACCTTTAAAAATCTCATAGAAATTAATGGGGAGAGGCAGAATTTCTGTGGAGATCTCTAACTTTGCTCTTTGATAAAATACCTCAGATCTCCAGAGTATTAGCAACTATTGTGTCAATTCTAACAGCTGTCTTTAACAAAACTTAGAGATTCTGCTCATCAGGGCCAAAGATAAGAAATGTATCAACTAAGGACAGGGGCACACTGGCAGATTCAGGGATATTTAGTCGCCTGGCGACTAATCGCCTCTTCTTTGGGGCAACAATCTCCCCGAACTGCCTTCCACCTGCTGAAATGAAAAATCGCCTGCGGCAATGCACTCACGGCGCTTCAATTTCGGAAGTTGCCCTAAGTTTCCTTGTGAGGCAACTTTGGGCAACTTCGGACATCGAAGCACCGCGAGTGCAATTGCGCTGGCGTTTTCTCATTATAGCAGGCGGAAGCCCTAAGAAGAGGCGATTAGTCGCCAGGCAACTCCCCAAATCTGTCCGTGTGCCCCTGCCCTAAATGTATCAATTAAGAGCAGTTACAGTCGGTGACCAAACCCCCCCCCCCCACACCTCATCCAGAGCTGCTTTAGATTGACATGAAAAAGGTTGAAAATGAAACTATCTTCAATATCAGAAAATAGAAAGTGATTAGAAGAAGTCTTTATATCTGGTGAAGTAACTGTAAACAATTGAACTGAAAAAATTTTTGAAAGTGAACAACCGCTTTAAGCATAGCTATCTATAATTCGTTTTATGGGCTTATTTGCACTTTACTGTACAGAAAACTGGGAAAGTTCAATACATTTAGGTTATTTGAAAAGCTCTCTACAGTTGTCAAAAGTTGTTTGCCATTCTGAAGAGCCAGATTTTTTTTCCCCGCTTTACTATTTGCAGCTCTTAATTAGAAATGTAATATATTTTACAAGTGTGGAAATATCTGCATAATTAGAATATTAAAATATTACAATTAGTCCAAAGTATGCTTCTTCAGTTGTCTCATTTAACAACATATGTTGGAATTATAACAATATGAAACACATGCTGTACTATTTTTAAAGGTTCTTTCCTTATTAAAAACATGTTTACAGGCACAGTAAATTTAGGTTGAATATTTAGCAGTGAAAAACAGATAGCACAACAAATTGAACCTTTCTTTGCAAACCAGTACCTTTATTTAAAGAAATAAACACTTAGTTGTTTTTAATACTTCTTCGCCGAATCTCCTTCACCTATCGCATGGCAGTTTTATTCTATAAACCTCCTCGCTGGCACTAGGAAACACCAAAAATATTGGCACCTATTCACTGTATACAGACAAGAAGGAATTAGCTGGAGCGCTAGGGAAGTAAAGAAGACAAATCTTTCACCTGATTATATTTTCTCTGAAAACAAAAACAAGCAGCAATAAATGGTATTAAACTACATGTAAATTACAGTTTTATTTACCAATGATGTGCTTCTAGTTAGGTTGTTTTGGGTTGCTATCCAGGAGAAGCTTTTAGGTAGCACACTAATGTATATGCCATTACAAGTTGCATTAGTAAAATAAAGTGTTTTAAAACATAAACATTTTATATATGTTGAAATATACACTCTTATTTGTCACTGATGCCTGAGCATCAGAAATATAAGGTTAGTAGAATATATTTATTTTGAGCATGCACCTTGTTTCGAGAAAGAATTTGTTGCATGTATCGTACCCAGCCGACATATTACTATATTACAGAAAAACACTAAAAAACGCAAAGACGAAAAGCTTTGGCTTAGTCCTCAACTATCCACTGGTGCACAATGCTCCACCTTTAGCAATCAAATGAATACTTCATGTGAAAGACAAGCATGCTTGAAAAGAACAGCCATATGACTCCTGACAGTTCTATCCAGAGCACCTCCCCAAAACCAGTAAAATTAAATATGTGTACTAATGAACACATTACTCCAAAATATAAGGGTGATAGGGTTCATGTTGGGTGTTAGGGTTCATGTTAAGGTTCTTTGAGTAATTTGAACATGCTTAGTCTATGGGCTTGTGTCTTTTTATGGTTAAGGAATTCCCCAGTGACTTCCAGAAAGAGTAATGCTACTAGGCGTTACATGTTTCTGACAATGTTAGCAGTGCTAAATGTAATCTCTGTAATAATAAAACAGTACTTTATACTTGATCCCAGCTAAGATATAATTAATCCTTATTAGAAGAAAAACCAGCATATTGGGTTTATTTAATGTTTACATGATTTTCTAGTAGACTTAAAGTATGAAGTTCTAAATTATGGAAAGACCCAGGTCCCGAGCATTCTGGATAATAGGTCCCATACCTGTACTTGATCCAAACAGATATAATTAATCCTTAGTGGAAGCAAAACCAGCCTATTGGGTATATTTAATATTTACAGGATTTTCTAGCATATTTAAGGTATAAAGATCCAAATTATGGAAAGATCCGTTATCCAGCCAACCCCAGGTCCTGAGCATTCTGGATCACAGGTCCCATACCTATATTACATCATTACAGCAGTCCCTATTTTCCACCATTTCAGATATTTTTGTTTTGGTCGAAAGTGAGCTTACTGGCCATAATATCAATATATAAGTCATAGATAGCTATCCATAGTAAGTCTGCTAGTGAGAGGCAACCATAGCATTCTCTGGATACAAGCAGGTTAAATGCATATATGCTGGTATTTAAAGAAAATTGGAGAAAAAAATAGTTTAGCAGCAAAGCAACATCTAAAAGCAATAAACTCAAAATTAAGGTATAAATAATTTAAGGCACATCATCAAAACGTATTAATAATTCATAAGATAAATAATTTACTAAATAATCAAATAAATAATGAAATACATAAATAAACCAGCAAATAAATAATTCTGCAATATAAAGGAAATTGTGAAGAAGTAAGCAATTGCGAGCGCTGAAAGATGCATTCATTTTTAACTCCGATCATCCGAGTTCATTTATTTACTAAAAATAATGTGCTTCCTAAGTGCTGTAAAAATAAATACTCTTCAAATCTCCCCAGCGCAGACAAGGGGAAAAAGGACCTCACACTAGGAAGGTTTTATGACAGATAATGTTTCTGCTGAACTTGAATTCCACTATAAATTAGGACACAGTAGACTATGATTGTGATAAAAGCTGAACCTTAAATACAAACTAGATGCAGTAAACACATCATTATCAGTTCGTAATGTAAGACAGAGTCTTTTTCATGTTTTCAGCACTTAAAAATTATTGCCACAGGTGGGCGGGTGGGGGGGAAGCTTCATCAAATGACTGGCAGAGTATTAAAGTCGATTTACATGGCATAATTCTCTTTGAATACTCAGCGCGATGCTAATTATTAACCCAACTGTAAAAATAACAATTGTTTTTTATTTATATCTGTAGGCAAGGCTACCAAAAGTCTTTAGAAGTGTTTTAGCTTAGCATACAGTAGCAGACAGCGGCCTGCTTCTTGCATTTAATTTGACACACAATCTGTGCAGCTTGGCACCAATTCAGATGTAAGACGAAAACCGGATAAGGACAAAATTAACATGTAACACGTGGGTAAGTTTTACTTAGCAAGTATCAGATGCCCATAGGGAAAGATAGAAAATAGACACTTGCTTAGCCATAGGCTTTATATGTATTCTGGCTGAGCACCCAAACTTTGGGCAGAGTGCCTCGTTTTTCCAATGAAATGAAACTAGTAGAATCTAAGTGGGCTATTCATCAATGTCTCTGAGCTGAGAAACTGATGTGGCCTGGATTACAAATAATGCTTTCTAGGGCCTAGATTAATCAAGCAGAAAGATACTCTTCAGTCAAAAACTCTCTCCAATTGCTACATTATTCTGTGAGGTCTAGTTGTCAAGCAATGACATTTTCCAAAATCTTTTGATAAGTAGACACCAATGAACAACTATAGAAGATTTTCTGACTGGAGATTTTTCTCACAAATGAATGCTCAGGCTCATTTCGTTCGGACATTCTGTTCAAATCTAAATGAAAACGAATATCTAATTTACTAGAAGAATAGTGCAGTACAGTTGTACTCAGAAACAGCGAATGTTTTAAAACCCCCCAAGGCTATGATTTCTTGGCAAGAAGGGTTTTAAAGAGACTGGAATGAGCTAACTTTTTTCTCAGTAATACAAATTAACCAGTTAACTGTCTTGTGAATATTTAAATGTTATTCTACCTTTTAAATTAATGAAGAGGGCAGTGAAATTGTGTTTTTCTGTATAAATCCAATACTCTCTCACAAACGCCATTTTCCCCCTAATAATATTGTTCCATCCTCTTTCTGAAACAACAGTTATCCCACAGTCACTCTCCAATAGTATCACCTACATCGTTGCTTTCTAACTTCTGTGGTATAGAGGGCCGCAATTTTTTACTTGGTGGAGTGCCAATAATGGAAGCCAGTTTTTCCTTTTTTTTTAAACCACATCCACTTTAAACCACACACGTTATCAGATGATGTTAAAACTGTACCCACATTAATGGTGGTAGCAGACTAAAAAGTATGACACACACAGGGAGCATGGGGCAGGCAGAGTATGGCACACATAGGGTGCATAAGGCAAGCAGAGTATGGCACACACAGGGAGCATAGGACAGGCAGAGTATGGCACACACTGGGAGCATAATACAGGCAAAGTATGACACACATGGAGCATAGGGTAGGCAGAGAATGACACACAGGCAGAGTATGGCACACATAGGGAAGGCAGAGTATGACACACAGGCAGAGTATGGCACACATAGGGAGCATAGGGCAGGCAGAGTATGACACACAAACAGGGAGCATAGGGCAGGTAGAGTATGTCACATACATGGAGCATAAGACAGGCAGAGTATGACACACACATGGGCCAATAAACTACGAATTGAACATAGATGCCCATTTTTAGTTTATCCATCTAGCACACACAGATAGCATAGGACAGGCAGAGTATGGCACACACAGGGAGCATCGGACAGGCAGAGTATGGCACACATTGGGAGCATAATACAGGCAAAATATGACACACATGGAGCATATGGTAGGCAGAGAATGACACACAGGCAGAGTATGGCACACATAGGGAGCATAGGGCAGGCAGAGTATGAGACACAGGCAGAGTATAGCACACATAGGGAGCATAGGGCAGGCAGAGTATGACACACACAGGGAGCATAGGGCAGGCAGAGTATGTCACATACATGGAGCATAAGACAGGCAGAGTATGACACACACATGGGCCAATAAACTACGAATTGAACATAGATGCACATTTTTAGTTTATCCATCTAGCACACACAGATAGCATAGGACAGGTAGAGTATGGCACACACAGGGAGCATAGGACAGGCAGAGTATGGCACACACAGGGAGCATAGGACAGGCAGGGTATGGCACACACAGGGAGCATAGGACAGGCAGAGTATGATACACACAGAGAGCATAGGACAGACAGAGTATGGCACACACAGGGATCATAATACAGGCAGCGTATGGCACACATGGAGCATAGGGTAGGAAGAGTAGGGCACACACATGGAGCATAGGGTACGCAGAGTAGGGCACACACAGGAGCATAGGGCAGGCAGAGTACACACACACACACACAGAGCATATGGCAGGCAAAGTATGGCACACACACACACAGGAAGCATAGGGCAGACAGAGTATGACACACACATGGAGCATAGGGCAGGCAGAGTATGGCACACACAGGGAGCATAGAACAGGCAAAGTATGACACACAAAGGAAACATAGGATATGCAAGAGTATGACACACAGGGAGCATAGGACAGGCAGAGTATAGCACACACAGAGATCATAGGACACGCAGAGTATGGCACAACGAGGCAGAGATGGACAGCCAAAGTATGGCACATGTAGGGTAGAGCAAGCACAGACTAAGCAGGATAGGAGACAGGGCAGGCAGAGTACACAACAGAGCATATGGCAGGCTAAGTATGGCACACACACAGGAAGCATAGGGCAGGCAGATTATGGCACACACATGGAGCATAGGGCAGGCAGAGTATGGCACACACAGTGAGCATAGAACAGGCAGAGTATGACAAACACAGGAAACATAGGACATGCAAGAGTATGACACACACAGGGAGCATAGGACAGGCAGAGTATAGCACAACCAGGCAGAGATGGACAGGCAAAGTATGGCACAGACAGGTAGGGTAGAGCAAGCACAGACTAAGCAGGATAGGAGACAGGGAAACCTATAAGGACCACTCTAAGATGAACATACTCTAATATGTAAAGTGACACAATGCCGGTGCTAGTACAGTCTATCCAATGTGTAAATAGGTGAACAATGTGGGAACTGACAGTCTAAGATGTGATTAATAAAGGTCCTTACAAGTGTGAACAATACAGGGTCTTACAAGAGTGAACAATACAGGGTTTTTACAGCCTGAATATGAGGTGTGAACAGTGCAGGGGCCAGTTGATTTCAGTTCTGATACCTTTTAAAGCTCACACACAAGGTAAGCAATCAAAGCAGCCACAGTTTAATCGAGAGGAAAGCGGGCCACATATGGCCCATGGGCAGCCAGTTGGACATCTCTGTACTGCATAATTTTATGTAATGCATTATTCATATTTATAAAAATGCATGTGTAGGCATTCTCTATTCCCAACTAAATTATTCCCACAAAACCAATGGGACCACTCTAATGCCAGTGACAATGGGATAAACATGCCACAGAAAATTGGCATATAAATTCCCAAAATCTCCATTGCTTGCATGACTATTCTCAAAATGTATTGCAAGTTCTGTTTCAGGTAAATGTTTATAAAAGCTTATTCTCATATACATTGTGGAATCTTTAAAAAAGACATATGAACCATCCCAGGGAAGTTTCTACAGCAAAATCAGGCTATATATATATAATATATATATATATATATATATATATATATATAGATATAGATATAGATATAGATATAGATATAGATATAGATATAGATATAGATATAGATATAGATATAGATATAGATATAAAATATGGATATTTTAGAATACATCAGAGAATGATAAAAGCTTTTAAGGTCATCTACTGCATAAATAAAATTATTTTCTAAAATACAGCAACCATTTGCAATAATGTCCTATTTAAACAAATAATTATTCCAGACGGATTTTTTTTTCTTTGTACTATATTAATAAATTAACAAATATTCTCTCATAACTTACAATTAAGATCAGAAGAGACCCAATAATAGAAAAGTAGCAAAAATTATTATGAAATTAAAAAAATCTTTATCAGGACGTGTAGCCTAACGAGTTTCCATTAGGCATGAAAAGCGTTAGGATACACTTGTCCTTATAAAGATTTTTTTACTTTCATAATTATTTTTGCTACTGCACTATTATTGGGTCTCTTTTAATCTTAATTGTAACTTTTGGATTTTTGTTTACCCTTGGATAGGGGCCCCTTTTCTGAGGAGACCTTTATTATTATTACTCTGTAAGTAAATATATTTTTCACTCTAAATACGAAAACCACAAGGGACTTAACTCCACAATACATGTGCCCGAAACGATCTAAAGATAGTAGGTAGCGTACCTTCAGCATTGTACAGACTCCAGCAGAACAGAAATTATTAACCCCTAATATTGCAGCCACTCCCTTTCTATTGAATATCGGCCCATGGGCAAAGAACATTTAAACAATTACCATGTAATCCCCTTTTCAAATCCTTGCATTATTTTGGGGAATGCGTGCATGCTGTTTTGCCTCTGAGTTTGGGATTTCTCCCTCCATTTGGATCAACAAGGATTTATCCAATTGAATATAAATAATCAAAGGAGACCACAATTGTGACTTTGTATCTATTACTTCCAAAATTCTTTCATTAGGTCCTTTCATACTAACGGACTACTAATTGTTTTACACAATAGCATGCAAACTGTCCCATACCTGATTAACATAATCAGTTAATGGGGTCAATGTCAATATAGAAGGGATCCCTTCCTTTTCACATGCAGCGCTGCTTGTTTTTAAATGTTTTTAACTCTATTTGACCAACATGGCATGGTGGTGAATAAAATTCGCTTTTTATTTTACTCTGATGTGTAATTACTTACATTATCTTTAGATTGTTTCGGCACATGTATTGTGGAGTTAAAAGTCCCTTGTGGTTTTCATATTTATATTGATTAATTTGTGGACACCCCAATCCATGTAGCCCGACATAATCATAGATTGAGAATACCAATTTGGTATTTCACTAATCTGCTAGATGGCTAAAATAAAAATGGCCATCTATGATCAGTTAGTAGTTTATTGGCCCATGTATGGGGCTTGCTAGTACAATATCTGACCAAATATTTATCATAATAATATAATAATATTGGGCAAGGTCTGCATAGGTCAGTGTTATTATCTGATCCAAGGGCCAAAAGATTTGCTCAGCCAGATATGGCACAAAACATGAGAGGCTAAAAAGGACAAAGATCTCTACATTTGGAAAACTCACCAAAGATATTTAAGAGTATGGTTAGGTTTCATATTTTATTGCTGATTAAGAAAAATGACAATAATTATGTGGAGCAATGTGCCTATTGGTTCTAATAGATCTAGAGACCTCTCGGCTCCTAAAATGCTTTGGAGAGAAACACAAGAAAATCTAATAAACATCCATAATCTTAGACTGCCAGAAAAAGAATTTGTCGACATGAAGCAATGGAGATATTTCAACAATGGATAAAGTGGCCCCTAATTGAAAAACTGAGCAATTAAAAATTTGGTTGCTGGCATTGAAATGCAAAAAGTGTCTGAACAAGACTGAAACAGAAAAAAATCTCACTCAATGCAACACTACCATTTCAGTACACAGAATCCCTAGGTTTGGGCCATTTATTTTTATATGAAATACCCAGTTCATCAAGGCACTGTAAAAGTTTCACTCTGCTAAAAGCACATTACAATACCATTTGAAATGAGTTTTTACTCACTGGAAAGTTTTAATCATATAATGCAAATCCTCCATTATGTTACAATTTAATCCATGAAATCTAAATCTACGGTAGACCACAAAGAAGCCATATAACAGCTCTGAAGCGACAGTGTACTGAATCTGCAACAGATGATGGAATATGTGCAGTATTTAGAGAGAGTCTGGAAAAAATGATGTTATGAAGACAATATCATTACATCCATTTTATTAAAGAATAAAGATTTTTGAAATCAATAAATGATAAAATATGAATACTGTGTAATTTACTCTCATCAATAACAGTGAATCAACAAATTGAAGAAGAATGCAGAAATGTGTCTGCATCATGTATATTGTATAAGGAAGGCTGCTAAATCAAGCAAAATATAAAACAAAGAAAAATTTGACATGAAATTTCTTTCTAGTGATAAGAAACAAGAAAAATGTTCAAAGAAATTAACATTTAAAGGAATTATACCAACTATGAACCCCAAATAATCAGTTAAAGTATAATACAAAAGTATATTAAACAATGGGCAAAACAAATGTTTGGAATGCTGATTTGCTTTGATTGTGCTCCTAAAAAGTAGAATTTGACTTTATTTTTAATTTCAGATTGTGTCCTGTTGAATGCAAGAAATAACAACAAGAATACAAATTTTCTAGTTGAAATGTTGGCCAAAATATATCTTCAGCACAAGCCATATTCCTTGAACTAATGTTGAAAAAGAGGGTATCGTCCTTTAAATGGATAAGTTGGACTATATTATGTTCAGAAGTAGCCTGGTGAAAAGATAGCAATCACTTAGTTAATATAGTCTCACAAAAATGATATAGCTATATGGTTGTTGCATTTGTACCTTTTACAAATGTAAATGGTTCCTTTTGACTGTATATTTAAATATATGAAGCTAGTACATTTTATTTCTTACAAAGTTCATTCATGACTACATAAAGGGAGTACAGAAAGATGAATGGTATCCTTAATTTTTGACAAAGAGCCCAGAACTCTGAGCAGCCGCACTTGGATACTTTGTTAGCAATTTAAGATAAGCAAAAAAACAAATGTAACAATTTAAGATAAGCAGGTCTCTTGGGAGAACAGAGACTAAAAGGGCTAACCTTAAAGGGCTATTCACTTTCATTAGCAAAACTGTTATAACACATAAAACATGGCCCAAAACTCCCAGAAATGTGTTCAAATTTCATAGCCTGCCAAATTTTGTAAAATGGACATGGTAATTAGGGGTGTGGATATAAAACGCGCACACCTGATGTTTTTGTTCCTCTTTACAATTTTCAAATGTTGGGAAGTATGCCTTAATGTTCTTTTTCTATATGGAATTCTTTTTTTAGACTATACACTACTATCAGCAGAATATTCCGCTTCCAAAGACATTATGCATTTTGTATCAGATGCCGAGCAATGAAGTCCCCGGAACATTAAAGGGATACTGTCATGGGAAATCCATTTTTAAAAAGAGCAAACAGATTTGTTTATATTCAATTTTGAAATCTGACAGGGGGCTAGACATATTGTCAGTTTCCCAGCTGTCCACAGTCATGTGACTTGTGCTTGGATACACTTTAGTCGCTGTTTACTGCTGTACTGAAAGTTGGAGTGCTATCACCCCTCCCTTTCCCCCCCAGCAGCCTAACAAAAGAACAATGGGAAGGTAACCAAATAGCAGCTCCCTAACACGAGATAACAGGACCCTGGTAGATCTAAGAACAACACTCAATAGTAAAAGCCAAGGCCCACTAAGACTGTTTCAGTTACATTAAGTAGGAGAAATAACAGCCTGCCAGAAAGTAGTTCCATCCTAAAGTGCAGGCACAAGTCACATGACTGGGGCAGCTGGGAAATTGACAAAATGTCTAGCCCCATGTCAGATTTCAAAATTGAATATAAAAAAATCTGTTTGCTCTTTTGAGAATTGAATTTCAGTGCAGAAGTCTGCTGGAGCAGCACTATTAACTGATGCATTTTGAAAAAAACACGTTTTCCCATGACTGTATCCACAAACATCTTGGGTACATTAGAAATCAGTTACCCATAAATATGTATGTGCCATTAGATTTGATTGCGCTTTATGTATAATATTTAATGCAATTGCACCCTTCATTCTTGATTTTACATTGAGTACATTTCTTTAGAGCACAATGGCTCTTTTACAAACGAAAACTGTTATATTTTCCCAACTTCTGTTAACAGTTTAAAACAATTTATTTCAAAATAAGAAAAGGCAGATTAGTTTAGTGTACAGATCTACAGCAATATTGACATTTTTTTGGAATCTCCCTGTTTGGCTCATGTCAAAGGTGAAGTTAGGTCAAATGTATAAGGATTTATTGTATATGTAATGGTATACTTATACAGTGCACTTACATGGTGGCTATCCACACAGACATGTGTTGTGACAGATACAACTTACACTCCACACAAACCTGTTCCCTTTGGTATCTGTACTTTACAGCAAGATGCTATTACAGGTATGGGACCTGTTATCCAGAACGTTTGAGACCTGAGGGTTTACAGATAAGGGGTCTTTCCATAATTTGGATCTCTATACCTTAAGTCTACTAAAAAACAGTAGGATTGCTTACATCCAATAAGAAAATTAATTATATATTAACTGGGATTAAGTTCAAGATACTGTTTGCTATTACAGAGAAAAAGGAAATATATTTTGAATTCTGAATTACTTAATAAAAGAAGTCTATTGCATATGGCCGTCCCATAATTCAGAGCTTTCTGGATAATGGGATTCCAGATATCAGCTACCACACTTGTAAATATGCATGTAAAGTGTTATATGGCCCCTTTGACCAGACAACTAAACCACCATACATTAAAAAGAAAAGAAGCTAAAGCTAACTCGGTACAGGTATAAACAAATATATCCAACATAAGTTAGATAATAGAAATGTATAACCTTGCAATGCTATAATTAGCATTCTTTAGGAACCATTAAAAATATAATATATATGTGATATACATTACATCACTGCACAGATTCTTAAAGGACAAGTAACACCAAAATGTAAATATTTTAAAGGGGTTGTCCAACTTTGAGTTAACTTTTAATATGATGAAGAGTGATAGTCTGAGACAATTTGCAATTGGTTTTGAACTAAATACATATTTATGCAGCTAAAGAACGCCCTTTGTCCAGAGTCTGCATCATGGGAAAATCAATTCTACTTATAATGAGGGCACATTTCCCCTGTAAGAAAAGCACTGATGGAAAGCACGGATGAGTC
Organism: Xenopus laevis; assembly: GCF_017654675.1. NCBI lineage: Eukaryota > Metazoa > Chordata > Amphibia > Anura > Pipidae > Xenopus > Xenopus laevis. The sequence continues at coordinate 46,297,599 of NC_054381.1, forward strand.
CAATTTATTCAACACAGAGATTTTATATCTGCAGGTTCATAACTCTTAACAGGGTGACTTTTAAGCACATCATAGATGCCCACATTTTTTCACTTTGACTGACAGGCCGACTGGACCAAAGAGCATCCTGTTAGATCGCAAATCATCTGTCCAGTTTGAAAATGTCATCCCACCAATGCACCATACGACTCATTTACAAATGATGTACCAATATGAAGTGCAAAATTAGTGTGTACATTACATTTATTTACCCACAATGCAGTTTTCGTTTCCAGTGTGTGGCATCAATAATAGAAATAGGAGCAGATTTATCAAAGTGTCAAATTAGAACTCACCACAAAAAAACTCCCCCACTTTCTATTCATTCCTGCAGGATTTTTAGTAGCATATGTTTAAATGGGTGAAAGTTAGAGTTCCCCATTTGATAGACAAATCCTATAGGAATGAACAGAAAGTGGATGGTTTTTCTGTGCTGACCTCTAATTTTACACTTTGATAAATGTGCCCCTTAGTGACCGATTCGATTGGCTCAAGTCATTTGGACACTGGATGCAAGTCTCTAGGTGAATACTGGAATTACACAACAATTTATCAAAGCAAGCTAAACAGGTGAAATTGGCACTCAAAGTTTCAATTGCGAATGTATGGGCACAATTACATTAGTAAATAGCATCAATGCGCAATTAAGGTTGTGTTCATTTTAACGCTTTGTACTGCACTTGTGTACATGACCCATCATGTCCATAGATGCATGATGCACTGGCGGATAAGTAAGTCAAAAGAAGTCACAGTTCCTTATAACTACCCGCAGTATTTATCATTCAGGTTGTTGGCACCAATAAACAGAATAATGGAATAGCTCATATACAATTTGTCCTTTCAACTGACAGGCCAAACAGTCAAGATACTGTGGATGATTGGCAATAAGCTAGACACAGATGTGTCAAAATACTATAAAACATATTCACTTCTGATGCCATTAGGAAGCAGCTGTGGAGACAACATAACTAGAAACAACCTTCCTATTCAGCTACAATAGCCTACACTTTAGTGCTGTCCAACTTCTGTGGTAGCAAGGGCCGGAATTTTTCTGGCCTACATGGCGGAGGCCGATAATGGAAGCCAGTGTTGATGATGCCCTGTTTTTAAACCACACACCTGTTACCAAAAGACCATGTCCACATTAATTGGGTAAGCACACCAAAAAACCAAATGGCTGGTGTTTACTGCAGGGATATCTGATCACTCATATGTGAAAAAAAGTTAAGTCATATTAAGACATACCCTAAAATCCATATGCCTCCCCCTCCCCTGTGGATAACACAGCACCCCAAACACATGATTAAACATCTAAGGGGTCCCTAATAAATACCAGGCTTATGTTCCACAGTGCAGAGCAGGGCACACACAGGAAGCAGAGGACAGGCAGAGTATTTCTCACACATGGAGCATTGAGCAGGCAGAGTATGGCACACACAGGCAGAATAGGACAGGTAGCGTATGACACACACACACAGGGAGCATAGGGTAAGCAGATTATGGCACACACAGGCAGAGTAGGACTGGCAGAGTATGGCACACACAGGGAGCATAGGCCAGGCAGTGTATGGCACACACAGGGAGTATAGGGCAGGCAAATTATGGCGCACACACAGGCAGAGTAGGACAGGCAGAGTATGCCACACACAAGGAGCATAGGGCAGGCAGAGTATGGCACACACAGGGAGCATGTGGAAAATAGAACAGAGCAGGAGACAGGAAAACCACTTTAAAATGTGCTACATACAGTGACACAGTGCTAGTGCCTGTGCATCTTGCATGAGGTGTGAACAGGTGAACAATGTGAGCAGTTTCAGTTTGGGTCTCAAGTGTGAACAATAGAGGTGTTACAAGTGTGAACAATGACGGGGGGGATTACAGGTGTGAACAATACAGGGGATTACAATCTGAATTTGAAGTTTAAACAATGCAGGGACAGTTAATATCTGTAGTGATACCCTTTAAATCTTACACATGGTAAACAGACACAGCAGGTAGACTTTCATGTGGGGGGGGCCACACAAGGGGGGTCGCAGGCCATTTGACAGCCCTAGCCTAGTAATGGGAAACAATCCTATTGGGTTTATTTAATGTTTAAATGATGTTCAGTAAAGAAACCCAGGTCCCAAGCATTCCAGATAATTAATCTCATACCTGTATCATAATCCTCCCCCAGGAGTAGCACTGGAGACTGGATGAGAGGTTCAAATAGCTGTAAAATCTTCTGAGTGCAACTCCCTTTACCTCAGTACCAGCTGGAGGTTGGAAAAAAGATACACTAGTATAGTGTTTTTTCAAGGACCATTTTAATTAGGATGATAAGTATATAGTATGTTTAGTATGTTATACAAAGACAGGTTCTAAGCAACTGTCCAACTGATCTTAATTTCTTTTTAAATTATTAGATTGGGTTTTTCTTTTTAATTATTACATTTCCTACTATACCTATTTCCAGTCTGAAAATGCTATCTGTGTGTCAGGTGAAGGGTGGTCTCTGTTCCTAGCAACCAAAAAATGAGTAACACTGAGTTATATTTTATTGTTTTTATACATTATAATTGATGATTTACTTTTTAGAACCTACTATTGATTTTCCATTCTTACTTCCAAACTGATAGCTCTTTGTGTATTATGTAATTAAGTGCTATCAACCAGAGAGTTTAGAGACAACTAATTGTAATTTGTCTATGAATACTGATAAGATACATTTTAAGACAATCTACCCAGTTCTGAGATCACAAATCTAAAGTATGCCATACATGCTCAGTTTTAAGCTGCCAATTCAGCCCCTCCAGACTGAGTCAACAGTTTATCTGCCCAAAAGCTTCCCATCAGGCAGGTTTAAACGTCCTGCAGGACAAGGACCTCATGAGAGTTAATACAATAATTTCCTTAAAAGCCCAGTATATAGGTGGCCAAATCAGGTAAAGATGAGCTCATTTGGTGTCTTTACCAAATGAACGGAACTTTCAGTGTATGATGCTCCATAAAAAGAAATCCAAAGGCACGCAGGATTTAATGCAAGCAAGATTGCCTTGTGTGTTTAATGCGGATTGCAACGTTTCAGGGTCACGGCATTTTATCAAGCATCATACCCCGAAACGTTGCACTCCGCATTAAACACGCATCTTGCTTGCATTAAATCCTGTGTGACTTTGGATTTCTTTTTATGGAGTATCATACGTGAGGCGGCAGAACCTCTACCACCAGGTACCTTTACCTTAATTTAAATTAGGGTGTGCGAAAGCCGATTTTCATTCAGTGTATGGCCAGTACATGACTTCAAAGGGGCTTGTGCCCAAAATACTTTTTGCTTACGGTTTTAATTTTGAGCTAAACAGGTCAAACAAGGGCAGTGAAGCTACTGCATCTTTGGTTTTGGCAATGTGGATAAATAGATAACCTCTTCCCTTTGTGACTCCTTTTGCTAGCAGTCCTATATAAAGGGATGTAATCTGTGCACTGGTAATCTATTAACAATGCAAGGACCAAAAACAGTGTATCTTAAATTTTCCTGTTTGTGACATAACTAAATAGAGGCCAACCCTGCCCATGATTTCATTCATGACCCAAAATAGTCACCTGCAATTTTATGGGGGAAAGCCTGAAAAAAAATTGAGGAGATTGGAGTTAAGTCACTCTTTGCTCATGAAATAACAAAAAAACTGACTGCACACTTTGCTTTAATCAAACACATATGATTAAAGCAATAGGGGAAAAGTATGATCGGCACAAGCCCTTTTCTTTAAACTTATGCTGTATAAATTGGTAACAGAACAAAAAAAAAAGATACAATACAACGCCCAATCAACAAAGCCACAGTAGCTAAAACTAGTGGATTTATAAAAAAATAGAAAAGAGCACCACGCTTTTTATTCGTACAGAAAACATGAAAAATACACTTGACTACAGTATAGTGCTAATATATTAATACTTTCATGACCGTCAGCCCCAAAACTATTTCATAGCTCCATTCATATTTTATACTACATTGTACACACAGCTGATTTTAACTCTGTTCAATTTCCCCCTCCTCTCACATTTCTAGTAGTGTGTGGATCCTGGAATTTGTAGTTCACATACAGTTGATGGGTTAAACATTGCTAACATACAGTTTATCTTTCTAGGTCGCATTTCAAAAGAAGAATATTAAAGAATTACGTTTTTAAAATGCTAAACAATCATTGGAGTGTCGTAAGCATGACAAAATATCTAAATAACAAGGAGTGCATATTTTAAAGGGTATCTCTTCTAAAGCATCAGATTAATCTAGTGCCTGAAGCATTTGAAAATTAAATCCCTGCAATGTACATCTTTGATGCCGATTCAACCCCAAGAATAAAAATTCAACTAAATGCTGAAGTGTGAAATACCTTAAAAATATCATCATTTTAAAAACAAATCACTCATAATCAGTATAATCAGTAATTATAATCACTTGCAATTACTGAATCCGGAAGAAGACTCATTTTCAAAACCACATTGAAAATTCAAAAACATCAGGTAAAAAATATCGGAGCACTGATTTGCCTGACTCATCCTGCAGGCAAAGAATTGGAAAAATGAGGCAATCAGCACAGTGAAGAGTAGACAAATGCTTCTCAGTGTGGAAGGAAAACTCAAGAATTCTGTTCAAGGAGATACAGAGCAGATTATGGGGGATCTGTCTGAGAAGTACACCTCTGCTTTCTTTCCAAAAATAACACTTACAGAACAGAGTACAGAGATCCAATTTACTTATAAGGTGTTCATAGTTTAAAATAATGACACCAATATTTGCAGAAAATCCACTTTACCAATGTTTTTTAGGAGTCCAAAATAATGCAATCTATACTTTTCTATTTCAAAGGATGACATGACAGTGCAGGTTAACACAACATCTACAGGCGTTTCATATTATACAATAATCTTATATGAAATCATCTTTCTGTTGTGACAAATCAGGGAAAACACATTTTGAACAGAGTAGATACAACAATACAATTGTGCAAAATCCACAGACAATATTAGAAATGCATTTACTGTATATTAAGAATGAAACAATGAAACCCCAGATCACGGGGGGGGGGGGCCAATCAGTTTGGCACTTCACGTCCCCAAGTGATCCTAATCATCATCATGGGACTGTAAAGCTTCTCTTCTTTAATAGAATGCACCAGTCGTGGCTCTGCAGATGGAGCAATAGCCATTTTGGTTGCTTATTCGAGTGATCACCTGCATTGAAAAGATGGCCTGCTCATGCACCAGAAATCAGTGAAGAATTTCTGTACCTCACACGTACCCAACCCAGGGCTACACAGAGGGCTATTAAGGTGAACAACAGCCCAAATCCGAATTTATCTCATTATTTAGATTAAAAAAAAAAACATGACCAAATTCCCACACCTGATTTTACCTTATTTATTATTAAAAAAAAAAAGCTTGATTTAATCGGTTTGGGTAAAAACTCAATAAAATCGAGTGAAAGCCTGTTTTTTTGGGGGTTTTTGCCCGAAAAAGTAACTAAATCCAGCGCAGACCACAGACACTTCAAAATAGGATAGGGACCTCTGCCATTGACTTATACACAATCTCAGCAGGTCTGAGATGGCGGATTCAGACTTTTTGCTGCATTTGCCACAAAAACCTAACTGGAGTTTAGTAAATAATTCCCCTTAACTTAGCAGTGACACTCTATGCAAAACATACCTTGGGCTAGTGCATTTTAAAGAAAATCATCTTCCGCTAGGTTATTAGGTTATAGATTAAAAAGCTCATGCAAGAAGAGCCCTCGATTCCTCTATTCTTACTCGGTGTTAGAACATTGTTTGTTAGAACATAAAGCTGGCCATAGATCTTGAGATTTTTAAAAGATCCGATCGTCATCGTGAGACCACGATTATCTCGGAACGATTGTACGAATTGTCCACCAACTAAAAAGACCAATTTGCCAGGAAAACAAAGGGGAGCTGCCTGCTTGGCCCTGCAAACATAGATAGATTGCACTGGGACCGACAAAGATTTTTTTAAAATGGCCGATCAATTTCCTGACAGGTGTTGGCCGAAAAATCGTAAGATGTTCGATCGTTCAAATCCCACTAACCACGCGATAATTTCGAAGGATTGGTCGGACTTCGCTAAAATCGGTCGTTCGGCAAGAGATATCTTTGCGTCTATGGGGACCTTAAGACCCTTTTCCATTATAAATCAATGTAAATCACTTTATAATTTGCTTGCGCTATATAAATAATTATGATGATTAGAATCACTGGGGGTGGAAGTGGGGGGTAACAAACTGCCCCCTGTGATTTCAGGTGTTATTCTTTATTAAAGAACATGTTCTCATTTGTAATTCTGAAAAATGTAAGCGACATAGCCCTACTAAATCCAAAGTCATCAACATACAACGGAAGGAATTACCATAAATTTCGGTACCCACAGGGAAGCACCTAAAATATAGCACGCAAAAAAAAAAAATACAACAAATGCATGAGTTTTTGTATAGATCATAATTATGTCAGGCATCATGCTGTTATATTACATACAGAGATTATGTGTAATTTTGCCTTTGAACTATTATAGTCAAACCATCATAACAGTGAACATACTGCTGTTTAGTTGCACTGTAATTGAAAAAAAATTGAAGAGAGAGAGAGAGAGAGAGAGAGAGAGAGAGAGAGAGAGAGAGAGAGAGAGAGAGAGAGAGAGAGAGAGAGAGAGAGAGAATTCAGCAGTAACAAGGGCACCATTCAACCCCCTGCACTACTCAGCTTTTATGAACAAGTAGGACAAAATGGCCAGATTTGGGGGTGCAAATATTTATCTGCAGGGCCAAGTATATGTGAAGTGTTGCAAAAAACATGAATACTGCAATAAAAGAACAAAGAATAAGTATTAAAATATCGTAATAATGAAAATTAGGGCAGAAAATGAAAAGGTAGCCATAGCAAACAGATGATTATAGATGCAGGGTGTAGTTCTTACATTGCACTGGGAAGAATAAACTTTGACAGTAAAAAGGAAGTGGTAGCATGAAGTCAGCTGCTGTGCGTCTCTTACTTAAAAAATGCCACAAAAAAATCTAACACTATAGTAACAGATAAATATTACAAAGAAAAGTTCAGAAGCATGAGTAAGAAAGTAATGCTACTGTAAAGCATGGTGCAACACAAAACCACAATACTCTACACCAGTGCTGTCCCAACTTCTACGGTACTGAGGACCAGATATTTTCTGGTCTACATGGTGGATATGCCTCCTCCTCCTCCCCTGTGGCTAACACAGCACAGCAATATGAGATGACTTTGATGTAGTTGGCCACCTTAAATATATTGCAATATATGGACAAACAATCCCTGTTTTGTTTAAAGGGTAAGGCATTTTTCAATAGCAGTATGCACAAAATGTCTCTGTCTTAAATATAGTGAAAAAAGAGAAAAAGAGCTGACCCATATAATTGCACCTTCGCGGGTGACAAAGCCCGCAACTTGGCGGGTGAAACGCGCGTCAGGCGCATTTTTAGTTTTGGGTAGGCAGGCGTCTGATAGGGACACAGATTTGCTCCACAGGGTTAAACGGATCGGGAGGTGATCAATGTGGGTGAAGGGGTTGGATATTGAAATGATCCGCGGGTTGTTACTTTGCTCGATACAATTTAGATACTGAAGCAATATAGCACTATCAGTCTCTGTAGCAACAAAGTATTCCAGAGTTTGTCATCTGGTTTTGTTCATCCGACCCAATACCACGAGGGAGGGCTTCTCCAGTGGGTGAAGGGGTGGGTTTGGCATTGAGTAAACATTTATCCGTGGGTCTGGCACTATTAATTCAAGTATCTTGATGTTTGCGCTATTTGGCCTTTGCTTACAATCCTAAAAACCTAATACCACAACGGGAGAGATCCTCAAGTGGGTGAAGGGGTTGGTGGGGTACGGGCTGTTTCCTGGTTGTGGCTATTAGAAATAGTGCTTGGCCTACACGCCTAAACTTCACCACAACGATTCCCAACCGTATCTGTAAACGACTTAAGTGCTGCTGGCACACGTCTCTTTGAACCCATAGGTGCTGTGTCAATCAGCCCCCTATACCTAACCATATTTGTAATTGTGTTTTCTAGACTTGTTTTAATTAATCATTAAAGGTTATGTTTTATTAATTGGCTTCACCGGAGTTTTGTATTTGGATGGGAAGGTGCAATTATATGGGTCAGCTCTTTTTCTCTTTTTTCACTACAATTACTATTTGACCCTGCACACCATTTCCTGTGATTCATGGAAGGTGCTCCCCAACTACATTTTTTCTGTCTTAAATATATTGATAATGGGTTGAGTGCAGAGGACTCTTGTATTTGTCTGTATGAATTTTGTGGTCACAGCCTCATTGCACCCCCGCCTAATGGTTTTAAAAATTAGTGATGAGCACAACTTTTCCTTGTTTGTTATAGCTAACACAGCACCCCAGCATATGATCAAACCCCCAGAACAAATACCAGGCTTCTGTTCCACAGGCAGAGCAGGGAACACACAGGCAGAGTATGGCACACACAGGGAGCATAGGGAAGGCAGTGTATGACAAACACAGAGTATGACACACCCAAGGACAATAGGGCAAAGTTTGGCACATTCAGGGAGCATACGGCATGCACAGTATGGTACACCAGGGTGTATGGGGCAAGGAGCATAGGGTAGGCAGAGTATGGCACACAGGGTGCAAAGAGCAGGCAAAGTATGGTACATACGAGGAGAATAGGGCAGGCAAAGTATGGCACACAGGGTGCAAAGAGCAGGCAAAGTATGGTACACACAGGGAGCATAGGGCAGGCAGAGTTTGGCGCACACACAGGGAGAATAGAGCAGGCAAAGTAGGGCACACACAAGGAGCAGAGAGCAGGCAGAACAGAGCAGGAGGCAGGGAAACCTATCAGGACTACTCCAATATGTACTACATACAGTGACACAGTGCTGGTGCCCCATTAGCATTTTGAAGAAGTTGTGAACAGGTGAACTTTGTGGGCAGTTTCAGTCTTGGTGTGAACAGTACAGGGGATTACAATCTGAATTTGAGGTTTAAATAATGCAGGGGCCAGTTAATCTCTGTATTTTACACATGGTAAGCAGTCTACACAATACAACTATTTTTCTAGCAGTAAGTGCAATTGCATTGTCCCATATAGAGTTGAAGCGTTACTTTTACACTTCTTACAATTACAGTAGAAGCTGAATTATTTCCCGTCAGGTGATCAATGAGTGCCCTACAGTACATCACAAAATGGTATCTCAAGGTAAAAGGGCAATATTAATAGGAGTATGGCAATGTGTTACCATACCATAATAGGTGACTAATTAGGATATCATTTATACGTTCTGAAGACTCTGCTCCACTGCCATACAAACTAGAGTACAAAATCTAAATGTATTTATTTCTTGTTACAACTTGATGGCCATTTGTTTTCTAACCCAACTGTGTTGTGTGGGATTGCTCATAGACACCCCCAGTGATTTCACCTTTCCTTCGCGGTTAAGAACACTTAATTGTCCCTTTGAGGGATACATGGACATTTTATAAACTAGGTACTCCTCTGTATCATAAATAGGGTGAACACTGGGGTAGAAGACAAAGCAGCCAGTGCCAAAACATACGTATAGAAACCCCATCCTTCACTCTTTGTTGTGACTGTTTTGTTAGCAAGAGTCTAAGAATAATAACTAGATACGGATTTTTTTCTGTGTCCTGGTAAGTCTATTGAGTCCTTGAGATAAACTAGGCCCCAATAAGTGTCAGTGTGACTTTTAAGAGGGTACACCATTCACCTGAGACAAACTTATACCTGCTTTATACATGTAAGGCAACATAGACCAACAGCAAGTCTAGCAGCAATATAATTGCTTGGCGTGTGCCATTCGTCTTTTCAGTAAGGGGGCATTTTATTCACCTAGAGAACCCTTATTGCATGGCTTTATGGCTCTCTGTGGGGTAGTTAAGTGCTGCAACACACACTAAGCATCCCCCATAGGAATTCACATTTAGTTCACCTGTAGTTGCGTTATGTTCGTGAATACAAACACTAACAAGGAAGTCATACTAGAAGCAGAACCCTACGTACAAGAGCAGCTCACGTGACGCATGCTGGCTCAGATCAGATGACTGGAGTGCAAACAGCATGTTCTTTCCCCCTACACAGCTTTCATGCTGCCAAACAATCCCGCTTTTCCTAACACAGCCCAACACTCCCAATTCCCCTAAACAGCCCGCAGTCCCGGATCGCTACTTACACCTCCCGCAAAACTGTTAACTGCAGGTTCCTATCCTCCTGTCTTACAGAAAATCCAAACGCCGGAAGTCTCATCACGCGAGACCGGCATCACGACTACACGCAAGTGCAGTGACGCATCACGTGTGCCTTGTGAGAGTGACGAGTCGGGGAAACACGGCGTTAGCTAGTCGAAGCTGCTAGGAAGTCGCAATAGCTCGCCACAAAATCTGTTTAATTTCTCTGCTCGCAGCTCTTGATTATGTAAAACTTAGAGAAAATAAAGACGTCGTGTCCTATGATTTCTCTCCATGCATTTCTCCATTTTAGCCTCCAAAGTCTTTAACACTTTCTGCTAAGAGTCCCTGCCCAGGGAACAAAAAATACCTTTTCCTGGTTGTCAACAATACCTTCTGCCATCAGAGTTCATCATACAAATCTGACTAAAAAGGAGAGACTTTTTTTTTGGTGCAAACTAGGGCCGAGTAAAATTGTCATTATTGTATTTTTTTTTCTGTTAATTAAAATATGATGTCAGTTAAGTCACACACATATTCATTATGAAGTCATAAACATTGTAAAACCCTTTATGGACATACATGTGATATCTTAATCACAGATAGAAGTTTATCTGTAAGAGTGAATGACCTGCAGATCAATGCTTAGTAGTGATGTGCGGGCCGACCCGATACCCGTGGGTTCTGGTCGACCTCGCACTGCTCCTCGCGGACCTCGCCACCTTCAAATGCCGGGTTCCGGTTTTATAGTCTTGCGTCTGCTCGCCCGCCCCTATTGTGACGTCATCAGCGGGTGGCGCAGGTCTATAAAAGGACCCCGGAAGCGCATGTGTGTCACTAATGCTTAGGTTAACCGAAAAGAAATGAAAGCATAAATGAAGTCCTATTAAACCAAAAATATTAAAGGGGAACTCCACAAAAACAAACTTTTTGAAAAGTAAACATAATTTCAAGCAACTTTGCAATATACATTGATAAAAAAATATGCAGACTTTTCATGATTTTAATGGTTTCTGACAGTTCCCTAAGCCTAGCCCCCTGCTTTTCTGCTGATCTCTCTGACTACTTTGCTGAGCTGATTGACTACTGTTACTTTGTATCAACAGCCAGCTGTCCTTAGCCTGCATCCTCCAAACCCCACAAGTCCCTGCACATGTGTACGGAACGTATTTTAGGACATCTTCAGGAGAACACACTCTCCTGCATGCGCTCTCGTAAAGAAGTATGCAGAAGGCGGAAAGGGCACAGTACCTAACTGGAAGCAGCCATGACAGGAAACTCAGGGATCATCAATAAACTACAATTTCCATCAGGTTTGTGCTGGTAAGATTTTTATGGCGGACAAAGATAGTCACAATATCCTTGTTTAGACTGGGAATGGATGTTATAATTGAAAACGTGAAGTAGGGCATAAAAGACATGTAACCAATAGTGTTTTACTACTTGAACATGCAAAGTAATGCTACTGCTTGAGTCGAACCCTTTAACCAGTTCGGTATAGTTATCAACTGGTGCTAAAGTTTTAAGACTAATGTTTGTGTAAGTGGGGAATCTAAAAACGAACTCAGATACTTGCAAATCTTGCTGCTGAGGCTTTTATTAGTATGTAAAGGAATGTCAGGGTTGTGTATTGGAATCATCTTGCATTCCTTGCTTTGATTAATATTTATTGCAACTTGTCCTAGCAGCCTGATGGATAGGTGGAAAGAGCTGCAAATGACATTCAGGGTTGGTATGGGAGAGAATGGCATGCAGGGGATTGGTTTAGGTGAGAATGATACAGGGTTGCATTGGAAGGGAGCATCCCATGTGCCATTCTCACCTCCCCATACAAATCCCATGTGCCATTCCAAGCTTCCCATACCAACCCCCCATGTACAATTCTCACTTCTCCTTGTAACTTTTCCTGAGTAATCATTCTCACCTAAACCAAACCTCTGTGTGCCTTTAATTTCTATACCAATCCACCATACCAAATGTAAATAATAAAGAAATTAAGTTAGAATGGGAAGGACCCTTAATATTAGAGGGAGGTAAATTGGCTGATGAGAGCTGGGAAAAGAAAAGATTCTGAAATTATACTTTTCATCTAATGAAGGTTTTCTTTATAATAGTTCCAGTTCTAATTTTACCATTGATACTTGGAGTCAGGACGAAGTTCAAAAGAAGCTAGAACATGTCAATGTAAACAAAGGTCCAGGACCAAATGATATTCATCCCAGTGTACTAAAAGAGCCCAGCTCTGTGATTGCCAAACCACTTTAGTCAATTTTCTAGGATTCTTTGATGTCTGGCATGGTACCAGACATCAGATTTGGTAACTGCTAATGTGATGTCATTTTGCAAAAAGGGTTTCCAGTTATCAGCCTGAAAATTTGAATACCTGAATACACTGCAAATCACAACACAGGTATGAGACCTGTGTTCCAGAATGCACGGGACCTGGGGTTTTCCGGATAAAGGATCTTTCCGTAATGTAGATCTTCATACCTCAAGTCTACTAGGAAATCATGTAAAGATTATATAAACCTTTCGCTATATACCCTTTCCCCTTTTCTTCTTTCTGTACCCCCCTCCATTTGTTGGAAATAATAACAATAAAAACTATTGAAAGAAAAGTGAAAAAAAAAAGATTATATAAACCCAATTGACTGGTTTTGCTTCCAATAAGGGTAAATTATATCTTAGTTTGGATCAAGTACACACTACTGTTTTATTATTACAGAGAAAAAGGAATTCATTTTTAATAATGTGGAGTGTTTCTATAAAATGAAGCCTATTGGAGACGGCCTTTCCGTAATTCTGAACTTTCTGGATAAAGGGGTTTCCAGATAATGGATCCCATATCTGTACTATATGACACTATGTCAGCATTGTTTCCAACAATAGTTCTTGCCAAAGAAATGTACATTAATTGCCTTCTAAGAAAAGGTAAGCAAAAAGCATTTTATACAGCATTTTGAAGTAGTACCGTGGAGAAAGTTACTGACTAAATTAAGCAGTATTGACCTAGAACATAATATTATAGCCAGATAGCTGGCTAAAATGAGTTTACAAAGAGTGGTAGTGGTAAATTAAAAATTTTCTAATTAGTCAAATATGAAGACAAATTCAGGGGGGCACCTCCCTGAGCCTTCAGCTAGGGGAGCGGTAACAACTTTATGTACAGTATAATCATAGTCTATGTTATGTTGTTTTATGACAACATGAAACGCAAAAGGATGCCTCTGCTGTTGGTATTTTAATAAATCTTCTTGACTTTTACATTCTTGCCTAGAGGACTGTTCATTGAGTTCCTGCTCCAATACATCCAGTTATTTTCTAATTAGACACAATTGTTAATAAAAGACCGCAGTGGTCTGCCCATTTTCTTCGCTTTAACTTGTAGAATACATTTGAGGGATGTATAAAAGGAATTTTCTGATAATAGATACAGGAACTTTATAACACAGATTTGATTACATTTATTCTTTTCGTTTTTATTGTTTTATGGACCATATTTTGAACGTTTTTTGAAAGATTTCTTCAATTATAATTACTATAGTAATTTAACTAATAAATAATACTTTTGCGAGATATAATGAAACTTTTTTTCTAGTTGAAAGGAAAATGTATCATTAATTTCCTTTTTTCGCACATGACCAGAGGTAATAGTTTAGACATATCTAGTATAGGTCAATCTATAGTTTAGATATATAAATATTCATTTTGTAGTTTGAGTAATGACCATATATTACTAGTCTGGTTCTCTATAAAGGGCTTTATTTATTTTTAAAAATGTTGTTTAATTTTTTTTATTGTTCCTGTCATGCATGTCAGACATGTGTCTTTAAGTTGTTTCTTTTAAAACAGCAAGCTGCAGCCTTTATTGAAGAATACTTCCATGTTCAGAAATTATTTGCTGTTTCAGAAGATAAAATTTAAATAGATAAAAACATTGAATACTGAGATTTTCCTCACATGCACTTACTGTACATTGCAAATTATGTTATGTTTAAATGATTGCCACAAGGTTTAAGGTGGCCATAGACACACAGATATTATCATACAAAGCAAAATTTTGTACAATATCTGTTGCATGTGGTGGAAGACGAGCCGACCAGTATCGGCAAAAGACTTTGGGGCAGATTTATCAAGGGTCGAAGTAAAAATTTAAAGTAAAAAAAATTTGAATTTCGAGCTATTTTTGTGTACTTCGACTATCGAATAGACCAAAATTTGATTAAAAAAATTTGACTATTTCAATATAGAAATTTATCATGTACTGTCTCTTTAAAACTTCAACTTCGACCATTCGCCACTTAAAACCTGCCAAATTGCAGTTTTAGCCTATGGGGGGCCTCCTAGACCCATTTGGAGTCATTTGGTGTACTTTGAAAAATCAAAGTTTTTTGGTTCAAATCCTTTGATTCGAATTCGATCGATTGGGCTTAAACTTCAATTCGAACAATTCGAATATAGCCTATTCACCCGAAGTAAAAAACTTCAATTTTTTTAGTTAATTTAGTTAATTAATTTTTTTTAGTAAAATTGCTCTTTTTTTATTAGCATATCAAAGTTATGGGAGTTCAAAAAAACTCCCATTACTTCGAAATTCGACCCTTGATAAACCTGCCCCTTAGATATTGGTCAGCTCGTCGTCAACCCTTCTGGTGGTCTGGTGGATTTTGAGATGATGCAAGGCTTGCCTCAATAACAGTGTTCACAAAATGACTCCTGCCTGCTTGCTATAATTATTAATTCCCAGACGGAAGGAAACAAGATTAAAACAAATTTGCAGTTGGCTGTTGAGTTATTTAACTTTTTATTCAGCATAGGTCAATCATTCGCACACAAGCAGCGGGTGGAGGGAGGGAAGGAGAAGGGAACTAAGTTGATGTGCCAGCCAGGCCCCCCAAAGATATTATTTTTGCAGTAGGCCCGTTTACTGCTAGTTACGTTACTGTGTTAAAGTCTCCCTTTCTAATCTGAAAGCTGTTAATCAATAATTTGGAAGGATATACAAGTGGCCCTATTATGTTTCTCCACAACATGTTTTGCTATTGCTGACTTGCAATCTATTTTCTCTGCTGTGACAGTGTTCAAACAAAGTACGTGAATGGTGTTTGGTTTTTCCCATGTAGTTTGGATCACAGCTGCAGTTAGCCAAGTTTATGATTCCCTTAGATAGATAATTAAAATATTGCATATCACAGAAAATTCCTCATAACATAAACTCTCTACCTATATAAGTACTGGTGAATTACTTGGAGACATTTAGAACTTTACCTTTATAATTCAGCCATGTTTTGTTACTTCTTCTAGCTTTAGTCATATACACTTCTTGAGAGCCAAGATGCTACACTCCTATCTTTCCTGAACACAAAAGACGGTGCCTTGTCCAAGACCTCAGCCAAAACTGGGTCTTGCAACAAGCCACCCTGTTATTTATGTATGCTCCTTTTATGATATAAGCTTCCTTATTGGAAGAATTGTAAAATCTCAGCTGGGACTGTTTTTTAACATTTGGATATACATTCCTGGAAAGCTGACATGCTACAATAGTCAGAATTAGCAGTAATAAATTGTACTTAAATACACAAACAAATGAAAATGTCTAATTGTAAAATATTGAAAAATTGGTAAGAATTAAATATTCTATCTATACTCTATTCTTTTATTTTTGGGTTTACAGTATATCCCTTTCAAACTGCACCTTTTATGCCTGAACGTAAACTGGTCCATTAACAAATCTGGCCAGAACCTGACTTTTGTGTAGTTTCTTTGCAATTTAAGATTTGAATTTTAAATAAATAAATCAGATTATGACAATAATGTTTGAAACTGGACTCACAGCATTTAATTATGGTATTTGTCTGTTTAGATATTATGACACCTGCAGCTTCGTTTTTACCATCATTAACTATCAGGTTTATATTATTTACAGTGTGACATCACTCCCAACTGTCTAATCAATGGCATACAAAGATTACACAATGATTCTTCTATAATGTACAACCAAATTGCAAAACTGGAGTGGAAAAATGTTTTTAAAATATAACGTGTAGATTTTAGGCCTTTTTTAAAGAGAAAGGTGGAATCACTTCATATAGCTTTCAATTATAACAGGTTTATTTTGCTCTCTGTAC
This sequence comes from Xenopus laevis, assembly GCF_017654675.1. Classification (NCBI taxonomy): domain Eukaryota; kingdom Metazoa; phylum Chordata; class Amphibia; order Anura; family Pipidae; genus Xenopus; species Xenopus laevis. The sequence goes on from NC_054381.1 coordinate 46,314,011, forward strand.
TTTAAATCAACATGATGTGACTCGGTTTTATTCTTAGTCATTTCCACATTCTGTTCCAGAATCTTTGGGATGGAGCCCAAGAGCTTAGCATGTTTTTCTTTTTTCATGGTAAAATTGTGCAAATATGCATTAGAGTGTGAAAACAAACAGTCTAATACATTTTTGCAAAGCTCTTTATGTTTACTGTTTATTGCAGATACCAGATAGTAATTAAAATGTGCTAACAAAAGCCAAGATTCATAGGGAAAAGATAGAACCACGCTGAAACATTTTAAATTATTTGTGATTAATCCCAGGGGCCATCAATGCATTCCCTTTTTAATGGATATTTGACAGTAAGCAAACAGCAGGGACATTTAAATAAATTAAAAAAAATATTTCTACATTCCTTAATGTAAAATTCTGTGGACCTTATATTGAATCATAAACAGATACAACGTTTTCTGTTAAATATGTTGAAAACTGGCACTACGGCGTTTGACTGGAGTATATTCTGCATCTGTTCTAGTTGGTATCATTTGATGGGTGTTACTCTTAAACACAAATTATGCCATTTTCTACAGTATTTTACATCCTTCTTGAAAATAAAATAGATAAGTGACAAGTGATTTGGCAACCTGGAGATTTTGAACTTAGCACAAGATTGACTCAATATGCCTTTACAAATTCAGGGCAAAAATTGCATCAAGTTCCTCTCCCTCCATTGCAGATCATTGCAAGTCCCTCAGTAGTCTACCACTGAAAGCTAAATTGCATAGGATCCAATAGATTATGAATGTGGAGAAAGTTTTAATACAAGGGAATATGTTCCAGGATTTTAGTGGCAGTGGTAGAAGGTAGACAAGACAGTAGTTAGCAGGGCCAGAACTAGGGGTAGGCAGATGTGACACAGACCTGCATAAAGAGGGGGAGGGGTTCTGGAGGTAAGAACGTGGGAAAATGTGGGTAAAGCTAGAATAAGCTCATGTGCATGTGATGTGCAAAGCAAAGAGCAAATTGGGTCATGAAAAATAGTTTTGAGTGAGGATAACAAAAGAAGACATGAGACATCAGGCTGTTACAGAATCAAAAGAATCAAGTTAAGTGATTCAGATGGAGAGGTATGTAGAAGAGTATTATATATATCAAACTATCATGATGGGTTGGATTTGTTATTGGCAATGATAAGGATGGTATGCACTTCACTTTGGTCCATGTATGACCACCTATATGGCCAATTTAAGACAATTTGTAATTGGTCTTACAGTAAATGGTTTTTAAAATATTTTTTTTATGCAGCTCCCCATTTTGGAATTTAAACTACAACACAATCTTCTTGCCCTTGGCGACAATATGGTGTAGAATAAGTATGTCCCAAATCCACAATTTTGCTAACCGTCTGAGTGCTGGACTCGACCAAATGACAAATCAAATACCTAAAAGCAAACCTCCCCCTAGTCCCCCTCCCAAAATACTATCACCTTCAGCTGTCCAGCAGAAGTCATGTAGTATTAAAGGGCTTCCGACATAATCTTTATAGTGTGGTCTTTAGTTCTAAATTACACTTTGTACGTTGCAAATAATTAATTCTATTCCTTATTCTTGAACCAATAAAACCAATGGTCATTGTGCCTGACCCAGTGCTTTCAGAAAAAAACAGCATTTCACAATGGAACTGATTTCAGCTATTGTTTCTCCTACTCAATGTTACTGGATGAGCCATGGCCGAACTTGGGTGTTTTTACTATTGAGTACTATTCTCATATCCACCACTAGGGAGCATTTTTAGCAATGCAGGTGGTGGGGAGCTGCTATCTTGTTACCTGCTAAATGTTCTGTTGATAGGCTGCTGAAGGAAAATGAGTGGGTGATAATGATATCACTCCAACTTGCAGCACAGCAATAAAGAGTGACTGAAGTTTATCAGAGTGCAAATCAAATGCCTGAGGACATCTGGGAAACTAAGGACATGTGTAGCGACACTGCAAATTTCAAGAGTAGATATAAAAAAAAATGACTTTAAATGCATGATTGTGCTGGAGAGGCACTGTAAAAAAATGTTTTCCATGACAGAATACCTTTAAGATTTGGTCAGTCAGGTATTCAGGATTCAGCCACATCCTGCAAAAAAGTTAAAAAAAAAAAGCTTGGTTCACATGTGCCTGGCAGGGACAAATCTGAACCCTTAAAGGACATGGACAGTTCTCTAGTCTCATGACATATAAAAGTCGGGGAGCATATGCAGGGTCGGACTGGAGCAGTGTGGGCCCACCAGAGAAACTGGTGCCAAGGGCCCATCGACCACATTCAAATTTTTTAATGGTACTAATAGCTTACATGGCAAACTGTAGGTAGCAAAAGTACTGAAAGGCTAAAGATAAATTACTACCAATAATTACATTGTGATTCATATATCATTTGTCAGCGGTACAAGTAAAGACAAAATGTTGCATCTAGCAACTTGTGGCCCAGAGATGATAAGGAAATGATCTGGTAGCCCTGTGTTTAATACCATCACAAGCAAATATAGAGAAAAAAGGATAATATAATACATTTTGGATTTAGACACTGCTTCAGAAAGAAATTATAAAATATTACCTTTTTACTAAATGAAGGACCACATACTGTATATAACAAATGAGTCATTATTTTTACCCTGGCACACAAATGTCTACTCTTAAATCTAGCTAAGGGCTAACTTATCTTTCTGTGTATTAAGGAGAAACAAAACCTTTCATTTATTTCTTAAGCATTTTTGTTTTTAAGCAAGTTAGCATCAATATAAGCATATACTGTAAATAATCTATAAAGGCAGCCATTCCAATGTTGATTAATACACAGGGTTAACCATGCAGCATTAAGCACTAATAGTTTACAGCCATTTGCCTAGGAGTGTGTCTCTTAGGACAAGAAGTTTTTTTACATCACCTTTACTCTCTCAGAACTCCCAGGCCACTTCTGCTGCAGCTAAATAAATATTTTCCCCTCCAACACATAAATTCTATATACTCCAACATGGTGTGTGTCAAATTATGTCCACAACTATGATGCCTCTGCAAGTTTATATCCCACGGTGACTGGACAAGTTTCCACCTATAATGCCCTGATGACAGGGCTGCTCCTGCCATGAGGTACCTTGCCTCAGGTGGCAGTGAGTGACCAGTTACAAGGGGTGGCATCAAGCCGATTCTCATAATTTTAAGAGCTGAATTTACAGTTCGTAACCCGAAATTTGGCTCCACTAGTGCAAAAAGTGATATAGCACTCATTGCACTATTTTCGCCCACTCCAGCACTTACTTAAACATGGTAAATAAATGTCACAAAGATGTTAATGGATAGTACAGAGGAAGGGGACCCTCTGTGACTTGGGCCCACCAGGAAATTGTCTGGTACCCCGATGGGCTAGTCCAACACTAAGCATATGTAACCCTGTGCTACGTGCCATAACATTATTTTGGGCACCAATGAATGCAGATAAGAGCAAACAGATATGAAACACAGTGGGGTACCCTGATATACAGATGGACAGTTTTAGCATACTTAAAATTCTTTATTAGTGTTTGTTTCTTACTTCTATGCATTCAACCCTAACCACCTAAACTGCCAAAAATCTCATATAGATGTAGAATAATAAATTATATGTTTAATGATGCTACAGAACTGCAGAATATGTTGGCACCTGATGATAATAATAATGCTTAGGGCAACCATTAGAAATCACAGGGCCCTGTAAGGCAACATAAATTACACTTTGTTTTACAAAGTCATACTTACATCATACTTAAAGGTGGACAACCCCTTTTTGTTCCCCCCTCCCAACTTCTAACATTCCATGCAGCCCAAACATGTAAAATTATTCTCATTGCCTCTGCATAACTGAAGTTTTCCAAGCACATCTCTTGCACCCACACAAGCTTGTGTTATTAGCAGATTTGCTGTGCACATTAATATCTTTATGTAGAATTTGTTTGAAATGTATTCTCCTTTATAAAAATAAGGTTGGATCTGCACATTGGGTGCAATTCTTTCCTAAAATTATCAGCTTTTATAAACATTTTGGAAATGTTTTTTTTTAAAGGATTTTATTTTTGCATTTTAAACATAAAAGAAAAACAATAAAATTTAACAATAATAATAATAATCATACTTGGCATTTGCAGAGAAGACTGGGTACAAGTGATATCATAACACAGTGATTGACACATTACCAACTCAATATATCACAGCTTGCAGTCAAAGTTTAACTGTCTGACAACGATACCTGGGGGTTGACATCCAACCAAGGGGTCCATACTTTCCCAAACTTGTCGGGAGTTCCCCGAGCATTGTAGGTTAACTTGATGAGTGGAAGGGTGACATTTATAAAATCAATCCACTGCTGGAGAGTGGGGGCATTAGGACTCATCCATTTCATAATAATTAGCTTTTTTGCATAAAACACTATAGAACGTAGTAAGGTTCTAGTTTTTTTGTAAGGGCACCACTTCGTCAATTATACCTAGAATACAGACTTCAGGAGTACAAATTCCAGGGAGAGACAGATGTTCATTACTATATTGAATTACCGCCCTCCAATATGACAGTACCCTGGGACAGTCCCAGATTAAGTGTAGCCCCTTCTAGTCTACCCATAACTTTGAGTCTCTGGGGCGTGATATATATTTGGTGAATCATCTTGAATTGGATCATTTTATCCCTTAGGGAGATTAGAAAGGAGTAAAGGTTGTCTATAGCCTCCTCCCACTGTTCCTCCTCTAATGAGGGAAGCGTATCCAACCATTTCCTTTTGGCTTTGTCAAATGGCACAGACTGTGAGGCCTGGATAATATTGTATAACTGTGATACCAGTTTAGCTGGGGCAGGGTCCCAAAGTCTGAAACATTTTGGAAATGTTTGACAAATATCCTCAAAGTTTCCAATTTGCAGGATCCTATTTCCTACAGGTGAATAAATAACTGGATTAAACATCCAAAATATGAATGCCAGTTGTCCACTGAACAGTTTAATACCAAATTTGCATGGGTTATTCAAAGTATGTGGCATGTGCAGACTCCATAATAGAAGTGCATATTTGGGGAGGGATTAATGCATAGGCTAGCCTAGGCTAAAGCCTAGGGGCCCACAGTACTCAGGGGCTCATGGGTTTTTCTAATTATTGTTTTTATTTAAAAAAACAAACAAAAAACACCTGTGCTGCAGGCATGTAGCTGCTGCTGGGCCCTGTCAGGTGCCATGCTGCACCCCCATGCATGACCAGTACCTGCTTGCTGCTTGATTTTTAAATTATTTATTGTTTTTATTAACTAAGCTGTAGGCTTGCAGCTGCTTCTGGGCCTGGTCAGGTGCCTTGCTACCCCCTGTGCACGGCCATGACCTGCTTTCTAGCTGGCTGAGAGAAGATTAGGCAAAGCAGCAAGAAAACAAGTACTTTTGTGTGCGTGTGAACATGTTGTATGCTTGCTTGCTAAAGTTGCGTGAGTACATACAGTATATTAATTCCGTATAAGTGTGCATGTGCAAAAATGCGAATAAGTCTGTAAAATTAAGAAAAGAAAAGCTTGCAAAATGTGTGTGTTTGAAATATATTCTCTTTATACAAGTAGGGTTGGATCTATATATTGAGTGTGTATTTTCTGGGATTAAGATTGTATGTGTTAACTTTTAATATGTTATAGAATGGCTCATTCTAAGCAACCTTATAATTGCTCATCATTTTTTTCTTTGTTATAATTTTTAAACTATTTGCCTTCTTCTGAATGTTTCTGAATGTTTTAAATGGGGGTCACTGACCCAATCTAAAATCACATGCTCTGTAAGGCTATAGATGTATAGTTAGTGGTACTTTGTATCTTTATATTTAAACCCTTGCTTACTCATATTCCAGTCTCTTATTCATAGCATTGCATGGTTGTTAGGGTAATTTGGACCCTAGCACCAGATTGCTGAAATTGCACAGTGTTGAGCTGCTAAATAAGCTAAATAATTTAAAAACCACAAATATTAAAAAATGAAAACCAATGGCAAAATGTCTTAGAATATCACTCTCTACTTCATACTAAAAGTTAATTTAAAGGTGAACAACCCCTTTAACTGGAGTCCCCAAGGGGATAAAATAGACTTCACAAAAGAAAAGGACCCTAATGAAGGGGCAAGCGTTTATTCCTATGGATTTAGAATACCAAAAAGTCTATTCTTATATTTCTATTCTAGAATAAACTTGTAAAAAACTTTTTTACACGGTGATGTGTGCTGTATTATTCTGTTGTTTTTTACACAGCATAAATAAATATGCCCCTATCAGATCAATTACCCGTGATTTACCCATCAAATGCTAACAGGTTCGGAAACAACTAGCCACTTTGAGGATCCAACATTACTACTTGGTCCCAAATAATCACAGACATAGCAAAGAGAAGCACAAAACTTGCCATGCTGAGTGGGGACCAGGGAATGTGCATTGATTAACTGCCCAAATCAGTAGCACTTCTATTATACTGCAATACACTTTAACTTAGCCTTTTGAGTGCTCCCTTAACCCCTCTTTTTGTATATTGTTTATCTGGAACATTATGACATGTATCTAATCAAAACCGTTATGAACCATATACTTTTTTTGGGCATATATATCAGTGCTTCTTCACAAAGTGTCCCATGTGACATTAGCCCTATATTTTCACTAGGCATATCAATAGGCAGGGGCATAACTTCAGAATCCCCCACAAAAAAATGTTGCCAGGTGCCTTCTGTACATAATCTCTGGTGACTTATGATCCCCCTGGTGCACAATCTCAGGGGTCACACATGATCCCCCCTGCACATACTTGCGGGTCACCACCATTCCCCTGCCGCACATAGTAAGGAAGCAGACCCTCACCATGGCCCAGTTGCAGTTACGGGGCTGCTTCATCAGTAGTTTTCCATAGGAAAATAAACCAAACTGATTTTACTATGAGTTGAGGAACATGCTGCATTTTGCTGCAGCGCTTGAACACTGATATCTGCCCTGTTTGAATGGGTCCACAAGCATTAGAATCATTAAACAGCATGGGAAGCAATCCAGGGCAGGTAGTTGTGTTCTGACCATTGTCACAAGCTGCAGCAATCAAAACACTGAGGGTCTATTTATTATGCTGCGTAAAAAACGGCATTGGCAGGCATCGCCACATAAAAAACGTATAGAACTTTTGTACTGATTTTCGTTGAACCTGTACCTCCTTGTACAAATCCAGAATAACTGTAAGCAGCCATTTGAAAAAGCTATGGGAAAATACAGTGATTATCACAGCTTTTTACATATTTTTTCACAGAGCGACATTTTTCCCCATTGCCTTTAATGGATGTTGTCAAATCTGGCGTTTGGATGGTGTACACACCTTTATAAATTTGCCATTTACACAGCTTTTTACACTGTTTTTTCATCAAGATGAATTTTACACAGCATAATAAATAGGCTGCTGAAGCCGTAACAGTTGGCATATACATAAACACACAAAAGGCACATGTCATTTTTTGCCACAAGCAAAAAATGTCTTAAGAGAGATTGATTTTAAAATTTGTATTTAATGTGAAAGGATATATGAAAAAACCTTTTGAGGTTTGCAGGATCTGAGCACAGATCTAGTTAAGAACACAGCCCAATTTTCTACCCTAGGGGCCTTGTTACTTGTACTTACAAGATTTAGGGCAACCTTTTGCTATATCAGCCCATGACTGCATTCAGATGTAAAACGCACCCTATGAGAATCCCGCCTAATCTCTATACATGTGGCTCTATGTTTTTGTTCTTGCAACTGAAGCTGGAAGCTTTAAGCACAGTTTTCCTAGCACTGAACAAGTATGTCCCGTGTCAACTTCTATAAAGTTGCAAAATAGCGGCTGCAGTGGGACAGCTTATTGTTGGGTTTAGACACTCTTTAAATAAGTTATTTCTATTGAAAAAAAACGCATAGACTACAAAGAGCAGTAATATGACATATTTTTTTTTTATCAATTAGAGGTAGCCTTACTTAAAAGTTACTGTTTTGAATTTAATAATTTCTTTAAACTCCAATTAGTGATCTTAGTCTAACTGTACTCTACCTAGTTTTATGTCAAACCTCTTATTGAAAAAAAAGGTTTAAAAAGAACAATTTTCTTAAATGTTTTATTTTAGGTTCCTAGCTCAAAAAAAATGCTGACATTTTAAGCAAGTGTAAATAGTATGATTATTCTAGATCTCCATGCTATCTTTGTTCTTCGATTTAATTAGGTTCATTGTTAGAAATAACCATATTCCTAAGCACACCAGTAATGCTTGTCCACTGCTGTTTTAAAGAGGATCAGTGTTTCTTTTATTATGCTAGGGAGTTGAAAATTTGTTTTCATATTTTAAGTGAGAACATGGATTTGAGCAAATATATCTTCATAAGAATGCTAAATGAGTCAAAACAACAAAATAGATTTTGTGAAATCTGAAACATTTAATATGCCTGTATTTTATGCCATACAGTCATAGTAATAAAGGTCTAGAACCTAATATACAGAATACTTAGGACTTAAGTTTTTCTATATAAGGTTTTTTTTGTAATTTTTCTGTAACACCATACCTATTGTCTACTAAAAATCATTTAAACATTAAATAAACCCAACAGGAATGTTTTGCCATCAATATGGATTCATGCAGCTTAGTTTCTATCACGTACAAGGTAATGTTTTTTTTCTACAGAGTAAAGAATACAGACTCTGTGAGAGATGGCTTTGCTTTATGGATAATGGGTTTCCAGATAAGGGATCCCATACCTATATTTACTTTTTTATTACAGAAAGTCACATGGATAACTTATTTGTCAGATGACATTTTCCTAATTCTTACATCAGCAAAAAGTCTGTCCCATGCATTTCTATTTGGGATAGAATCGAACAGACTGCATTGGGAACTGAACCGTGCACGCACGCACCATTGCTCATCTATCAGTTTCTATTAATATAGTTTACGAGTGACAATGTAGACTGAGATGTTTGTACTTACCATAAGGGTCAGTTTTTTTCACCACCATTTGTACCATGAAAAAACATTGACCATCTTATTCTATTGAACTTGATATGTTACAATGCTGTAGCTATAAGATTACCTAAGAAACTTAATTTTTCACAGTTTTAGTTTAAAACTTTTAGTTTAAATATTTATATTGAGATGTAATGGCCTCTTTCAGAGCTCAGTATTTTTACAGATATTACAGGAAAAGTGCTTATTAAAGATGATAAAATCACTAATCTGCTCCTTAATCCATTTACCCATCCTACATAAAATCAAGATGCTTACTACAGAGGGTTTATCTATTTTGACTCCGTTTGCAAAGCAATATTTCACTTAATAATTTAATTAGGGGCTAATGTTGTTGGATGCATTACAACTGAATCAGTCAAATATCATTTCCATCATAGGTCATTTAAAGTAAGGTTTTAGCTTAAGGCAATGTACATGCTATCAATTGTGTAAATTACATTCAAAATGCATGGAAAGAAACTTTGAAATACTTGAAATGCACTGATTATTAAAAAACAGCTGTAATGTAATTGGTGGAAACTATGTTTTTAAGAGCCCAAGGCCTATTTTGTAATAAATATTTGATTTACTGCAAATATATATATATATATACATATATATATATATATATATTTTGAAAGGAGAAAAAATTACAGGTAGAGTTAAAGGGGCTTACTTACTAAAATTCGAATTAATCTAATGAAAACAAATCTGACCAAAACCCGTGATTTTAACTCATTTATTAATCATTTTTCTTGAAAAAAACGGAGCCACAAAATGTTACGACAAAATCAAGCGTCAAATCGCCTCTTTTCACTTTAGCGAGTTTTCGCTGCAATTTTTTTGGGTTGTCAGCCGAAAACCCCCAAATTTTTCTGATTATCCAGTGTCACAATTTCAAGAAACAACATCAGGGACATCTGCCGTTGACTTCTATATGACCTCATCAGTTTTTAGATGGATTTGGAATCTGATTTTTAGCAGATTTGGGGGTATGATAAATCTCTAAAAATGTTTTCCACCTTAACCGAAAAATAAAATCAAGGTTTAATAATGGGCCCCTTCATGTATTTTTTAAAATACATTTTCAGTAAATGAGTTGAATGAGTTCACGCGACTTTAGATCACAGTTTCTTCAGTTTATCTTGAGTCATGATGCATTTAACACACAAACCCAAGTACAGTAGGTTCATCTGTAGGTTATATCATTCGCTTCTATATTCCGGTAGCCAAGTGCATGTGTTAGTATTAAAGTTCCAGATCAAGCATGACTTTGATAAACTAGGGCAACTTAAATAAATATATTAATATATTCAGAGGCAATCTCTGTCATTTTATAAGAACATCTTAAAGGAGAAGGAAAGCCCCAGGGCGCAAAACCCTCCCTCCCTCCCGTGTATTGCCCCCCCTCCCACCTCCCCCCTGGCCTACCCCTCCCGCTGGGCAAATGCCCCTAACTTGTTACTCACCCCTCTGCGCAGGTCCTGTCCACGGAGTTCACAGTCGCCATCTTCTCCCACGCGCGTCTTCTTCCTTCTCTGACCGGCGTCTTCTGGCGCATGCGCAGTAGGAACAGGTACCGGTACAGCTCTATTGCGCATGCGCCGAATGTCACGAAGTTTTCTTCGTGACATTCGGCGCATGCGCAATAGAGAGAAGACGCCGGTCAGAGAAGGAAGAAGACGCGTGTGGGAGAAGATGGCGACTGTGAACTCCGTGGACAGGACCTGCGCAGAGGGGTAAGTAACAAGTTAGGGGCATTTGCCCAGCGGGAGGGGTAGGCCAGGGGGGAGGAGGGAGGGGGGCAATACACGGGAGGGGGGAGGGGTTTTGCGCCCTGGGGCTTTCCTTCTCCTTTAAGGGGTAAACTAAGGATTTTGTAGGATGGTGGAAGATCAACAGATAGCATCCTATTTTGTAGGATGGTGCCAGATCAAAAAATTGCATCCTACAAGTCGGATGTAGTCGCATTGGTCAACATATAATGGGACTGATACAAAAATCTGATGTGTAAACTGCTGAATGTTGGCTGGGAATGCAGCATGTTGCCTTTTCCTTGGGGAGATAAAATCTGATGGTGTCTGACCCACTTTTTTTTCTTTAACATTCTAGCTATAAGTTGATCAGATTTGGTAGGATCCTACAAATCTTGTGCTGTTGTGTGGTGTTGCATGGTGTTCGATGACAAGATCAGATAAAATCTGACCCACAAAATCTGAGCAAAATTTCCTGTGTAGTTTTACTCTAAAGTGGACCTTGAAACAAACAATTGTTCTTCTTTTGAAAGGTATTTTACAGTATTAAAGGGGAGCTGTTGTGAAAATGAAAATTTAATATACGCTCCATTTCACCGAAATTATAAACTTTCTAAATAGTGTTGTTTAAAAATTCTGCACCGTTTATGTAATAATCAAGTTACTCTTCAGTATCTTACTGTTAGCAACCTTTCACTTTTTATGCTGTTTTCATGCACATCTGGGTCAGATTTTGATTGACAGGCACTTTCATTGCTGTAGTTTCAGTGTTCCCCTGAATAAATAGGCTGGCCTTCAAATGATTTTCATAATGAGAAGACTTTCAATGCAACTTATGCAGAAGGGAAAGGAGCAGCTTTAGATGCAAGTGGATGCAACTGTGGTCGTAATTGAGTCCTATTTTTTTTGTAAAACTCTAACCATACATATTGATCTGTATTGACTAGTAGGGCTCATTTCCAATGTGCTTTTAAAGATCTGGGTCTGCAATCCTGATTTTTAATCCAGAGCAATGTGCAATGTGCCACTTGCACTTGCCAAGTTCTCCATGTTTGGGTCCTAAAGGTTGCAATTTTGCTCCCACTTGGTGTTTGAGCATAACAGGTAAACGAGTCCTACAGTTATTTGCTTTACTTTATGCAGCTTTCAACACAAACTTTTCATACAGCACACCGAAATTGTAGTAATGGAATATTTGTAGCTAGGAATCTTGGCGTATTCTTAATGATTGTAATAAAGGTTGAACTCCAGTTATTTCCAGTTATTTTAAGATGATTAAATGCAGTTACTATTCATTTAACGGTTATTATTGTCTCTTCTCTGTTTGCATTGGCACCGCACCTTTTTACAGGATGAAGTGCAATTTATATCTTTTAACTGTGCAATTTCCCTGCTTTAAAATTAAAATTAGATCAAAAATTGTTCTGAATCTGTCATGTTTTCATATTGTACTGCAAGAGAAAGGGACAGAAAGGAACACTAAATTTGTTTCTTGTGACTCAAATTATGTTTATATTATACTTCATGTTTGTAGTCTTATAACATTTTTAGCATTTTGGTCACATGCTTCTTGATGTAGTATCTCTGGGAAACAGCTCTGTTTTCCTTATATGTTGACCTATATATTTGTGGGTGGGTGATAGAAAAAAATGGCAGTCATGGGAATTCCTCTTTCTCTTAATTGATTAGTCAAACTGCTTATAATGGCAGTGTCAGAGAGGGAGATTCCTGACACTGAAACTGAAGCTGATAAACACTCAAAATCACCGCTCTGTTTTCTTGAAGTTTTCTTTGTCTGACCCAAGCAATGACCATTCAAGTAATAAGAGGGTTGAGTCTGGATTAATAGTTGAGCGACAAAATGCGCACAACCACACATAGGCTTAATTTTCAAACTAATACTTAATACACTATTCAACAAAAGTAGCACATATCATCACATATTTCAGGTTCCACCTTACACCCACAAGTTAATCTATACAGTTTTTACCTTCTAAAACCAAAGCACTTGGCGCTCTAAGGGTGGTGGCACTAGTGCTACTTGGGGAGATTAGTCGCCGAGCGGGATGGCACTCGAATAGCTTCGGCTTTCCGAAGTCGCCCAAAGTTTCCTCGTGAGGCAACTTCGAAAAACAAATTGTTCCGCTGGCGATTTACATTGTAGCCGATGGGAAGGCATTTAGGGGAGATTAGTCACCCGAAGAGGAGGCGACTAATCTCCCCAAGTAGCAGCATGTGCCACTACCCTTAAGCTTATTGTATTTTTAAATTGGAATAAAATAGAATTAGATTAGATTCATGGAATATTTGTACCCAAGCCATAGAGATCATAGAGATCATTTAATACCGGGGAGTGCAAGTGCACTATGGGAAGCAAGAGTACTACCCTTAGTGCTCATTTGTTAAGCACCTCTCTGACTACTGCAGATTGCAACCTTTTTTACCATAATGGAGGGCTTTTACTACATACATAGGAAAGTGTAGGTAGGTAATATAACACACAACCATATTTTGCAATAAATGAGGAGAATGATTTTACTCTGTAAGCAGTAAATAAAAAATAGTTTCTCTGGTTGATTTATAAAAAGCTGACTAGTTTTATAGTCTACACTGTGAGTGATGGTTGCAACTTTTTCAGTAAAATGTAATACTTTTCTTAAACCCTTAGCCCCATTCATATAATATTATTTAGGTTGACCTTGAGGCTGAAATGTTGAAAAATAATGCGAGGTAGAACCACAGAGGAATTCTGAAGGAATACGCCTCCATGTTTAATCTAAGGTCTTTAGCAAGTTTACCTTTCTGAGGACTCTGTCTAAATAGAATATTCAGTTCCTCCAGGGAGATGACTTCTTTAACTGAGGTTAAGTAGTAGAACATTTTCAGCCAAGAGGAAAAACCATTAGAATAGGTTAACTTATGTAGTAAAGGAGAAATCGGGCATCACTAGGACACTTTTGGAGGAATAGAGAAAAACACAGAGGGAAAAGAGACAAATGTGTTGTGCTAAAAAATGTTTTTTGTCAGTTAGTCCAGGTTTACCGCCCCAGTCCTTGTCAGGTCAGAGTGGACCAATATACCAAAGTATTTTAAGGTGTCTCTAGGACAGGTCTTTCAAGAATAGGGACTGATATGCCAGTTTGCAGTATGGAAACATTCTACTAAAAAATGGCACATTGTTATAGTCACATAGAGTGCATATAAATGAGCCTCGACTTGTTCTTTGAGAAATAACTGAACCAATGCAAACAAATCACTTGCATTTAATGAACACATAAATAATGTATTACATAATAGAAACTTTACTTATTTCAAATCATAAAGAATCACATTATCACTTATGACATAACTGACCTATACATATTTGGTAAATATGCATTTGTGATAGATATCTGTGGGGGTAATTTATAAACACTGGGCAAATTTGACTTGGGCAATTTCCCATGGCAACCAATCAGATATTTGCAGCTGGCTGAAATAAAAGCTAATCACTGGTTGTTGTGTGTTACTGCCCAGGTGCTTATTAGCCCAGTATATTTAAATGAACCCCTACAATGTCCTAGCAGAAATACCTCTCTTACCTGAAACTGCAAAGGAAAATACTAATTTGAAAAGACAGAAGCCACTCTAATTTTTGCTGTTCTGTTTTTATAATCAGAAATGAAAAGGCTTAATTTGCATCTCTGCATGAAAGTATTAACAACTTAAATCTTATTAACATCAACATACTGTAAGTTATATCATCCCAGGAAGAACACAGTAAAGTATATTAATGTGTGTTCTTTAAAGATTAGCTACAGAAAGTGAAAACACGGTGTTATGGTAATTTTCCAGAAATCAGTTAAACACACATGCACTGTACAAGTCAAACAAATTATACTAGGTTTATTCCATTTTTTTTAAATTTATTCGTAGAAGATTTTTTTTAAATTGACGGGGATAGGATGTACAGATCATTTTTTTCTGCAAGTGGTTAAATAAAGAGACTTTCAGATCTTTTACATATTTTGTACATCTTTTTATACATTTATTTATTTTTTAGTTTGATATTTCTTCTACTCCATTGCATATGGTGTAATTTAATCAGGTACAGCAACTTGTATTAGAGTGCTCTTTTAGTGGGTAAATGTGTGTGTTTTATGTTTGCTATATGACTTTATGGTCTAAAAATTGTCCATGAGAAATAATGATCAGTGCATACGGCTGTTCAGTCAAGTTGATTTGCTTCAACAAAGCAACATGCATATTACATGTACATTGGATACTATCGGGGGAATGTAATAAAAATCGCTAACGGAAAAACTATTCGCAATGCGAAAAGTTATGCCTTTGCACGAACAAATTTTGCTTTGTGCGAATTTAATATAGCGAATTGGTGCGAATTGTTCTGCTCTTTGCGGCTTTTATTACATTCCCCTGTATACATTTTAAGTCAATGTAAGACCACATTGACCTAAAAAGTTGAAAAACAGCTTTATTAGCTTTTGTCTAAATTTCTGTCTATTTATTTATTTACCCTTGAACTTGAATGACCTGGAAACTCGAATAGTATCTTATTTAAGAAAAAAACTTGAATGTCTAAAACTCGATCTAATATTACCGACACAAAAATGCTCTCCGAAAAAAACTCGAATGTCAGGAAGGCTATTAACATATTCAAATGGGGCACTGGACCTCTGACTTCTACATGAACTCGGCAGGTTTTAGGTGGTGAATAGTCAAATTCAAGTTGTTCCCAGGGTCAAGGTATGATCAATCTCAAATTCTAATTTGAGTTTGGATTATTCCCAACAAAAATTTTTGAGTTTTGACCAAAAATCAAACGCAAAAATTAGAATTTACAATTCGAACCTTAATAAATCTGCCCCTAAGATTTTTATGCATGGTTCTATTTAGACTTGCCTTCCCCTTCTGAGTCACTGGCACTGTCAGGTGGGGATGGCTTGGCAACCCTGTCTGAAGGGTGCAGTTATGGCTATAGGCAGCATTTGCAATGGCTATAGACAGCATATTTTCCATTCATATAAATGGGAACAATTGCAAGTGGGGAAAGGTATCTTTTAGTGATGTGCAGGTCGGGTATTTCCTGACCCGCACCCGGCCGCCACCCTCCCTCCAACCGCGCTAGTCTGAGCCGGGTTCCTTTTATAGATCCCCTCCACCCTGCCCCACTGGTGACGAGCCTGGGCGAGCAGGCAAGCATCTATAAAAGTTCAACCTGGAAGTCAGAAGCCGGCATTTGTAAGGTTGCGAGCAGGGAGAGCAGTCAAAAGAGCTCAACCCACGACCCGGAGAGGGGAGTGCGAGGTCTCGTTGAAACCTGCGTCCCTCACTAGTATCCTGACTACCGAGTTTGGTACCACTTTTAAAATGATCCTCTATAGCTTTCAGTTTGTGGATGATATAGTTCCAAGTAAACAGATTGCATTGTTTGTAAGGGTGTGTCATCAAGTCCAGGGGTGACGATCCAATTTAAATAAAAGGTACTTTAGTATCAGACATTCACAAAGGTTCTTTAAAATTTAAAGGAAGGAACCAAAGAAGTTGCTTGGATTAGTGGTGAGGTGAAAGGTTTTCAAAAGAAAATTCAGAAAGTCCAGTTGCTTTAGACTTAACTCTACTATATACTGTATATCATGACCCAGGTTCGTTTCCAGGGATAGCAATGAGCATAATTTTTCACAAGTTTTGCTGCGAAAATGACAGGTATAAACTTAAATGCAATTCTGCAATTTCCGCCATTTCTCAAATTTTCTGAGAAATCAAAACGGTTCAGATTCGCCCATCACCATCCAGGGACTAAAATAAAATAATAGTTCTGAGCTTAGTACAGGAATGTCTGCCTTATTAATGGTGTAATTAATAAGCAGACCCTGTGGCCAACTTATATGGGACCCTGTGGTGGTTTGCTTCCTCAGTAGTCACCCACAATCTTATATAAGGTAGGGGTCATTGGTGTCCCACAACAGTAGCAAATCACCTGTGACCCCGTGTGCCTCATCAAGCTACGAACCATAATTTTTTGTTTTCATGGTGTTTCCCCTGAAGAAATACTTTTGGCTGACAACACTGTGATAAAAGAAATCAGTGAAAGAAAATGATCCCTGTTAGTTTTTTTGCTAATCAATTAACTGACTATAAGGAACATAAGTGGAGCATAAGGAGGATTATGGGTGAGCTAAAGCAGTATCCACAACACAGTTTTAGAAACTAGCAAGGCTATTTATGAAAATATAACTATAAATGAATTTAGTATTTAGTAAGGGTTAAACAAGTGCCTCAACAAAATTGATTTGCTGATTAGCTCCATGTATTTTCGCTTCATTTTTTGTACCGTGTGTAATCAAGGCTATCTTGTATGTATTAGTATGCAGTCTTAATAATTATTTGAATTCACAATTTATTCATTTATTAAAATGTATTACAAGTACTAGAAATATGTTTATCATCATGTTAACCTCTTTTGGATTTGACATATACATATGTTCACTGAGGAATCTTTCTACTAATCTATGTCTCAAGTCAGTGCACACTGTGACAATATTTTTCTGTTTTTCCACATTTTTAATTGGTTTCAGTGGGTTTTACTGTATCTCAAACATGATAATTTACTACCCTGACGAAATGTAATTATGCTGTCAGATTTTGAATTTAATGTAAAATGTGTGTCCTGGTCATTTTAATTTTAAACAATACATAGTGATGTTTTGAGGGTTATCTTCTTGCACACAGTTATCCAGCCTGAGAAATGAAAATAAAATAAAGTGTTCTTTCTTCTTCACTAATTCATATGATTAACTTCTAATAGCAATTTGTAGATTATCAGAATTAACGTTTAAAGAGGCTGAGACAGAAAGGGTCAATTACAAACTTCAGGGCAGGATTCAAGGTACAAACTCTGCTCTGCACTTTGCTGAATAACCACAGGTCGTTGTGCTCTAAAATGGTTTCCAAAGACCTGCATCTTCCCTATTAATAATGAGAGTAGGTAGACTTTGAAAGGATTAGTTAAAAAGCTATGAATTAATATGGTATACATTATCTTTGTATTGTTTGAACCCGTATCTCTGGTGAGGTTCACAAGTCTTTTTTATACTTGGGGGCAGATTTATCAAGGGTCGAATTTCGAGTTTATGGGCATTTCTAAAAACTCCTATCAACTCCCAAAAACTCAAAATTCGAAAAAAACGACCAATCGAAATTTGTTAAAAAGAAAGCAAAATTTTTAAAAAAATTGGTGCAAACTTGAATAGAATTGAATATGAGTTTTTTCAACAAAAGAAAATATATAAAAAAAAAAAAGTCCACTAAACGATTCCAAATTGATTGTGGGAGGTCCCCCATAGGCTAAAACACCAATTCGGTAGGTTTTAGATGGCGAAAAGTCACATTTTAATTCTTAAAGGGACAGTACATGATACATTTTTAATTTTCAATTTGACCCTTGATAAATCTGCCCCTTGGTGTTTCATTTGTAAGAAAGAAAGCTTTGTTTTTCCAGCCACACATCTTTTGATTACTCATAATTAGTTTATTTTCTAAGTGATAAAAACAATAATTACACATAATCTATATAGATCACTGATATAATATACTGTGTATATATATAATATTATAATATGATGTTGATATGGTCAGGCACGTGTGTCTGTTGGCTAAATATCCAGTGCAAGGGTAAACATGCAGTGCTTTTTGGTGCAGCGGAGCTCTGTATGCAATGCCTGCCAAAAAAGAGCTATTTTAAACAGAAAAAAAAGAAAAAAGTCATATAAAGCAATGTTGAAGAAAATGTACTTTGCTGTAGAATTTAATATGAATTTAAATAGTGTTTGCTATCCTGTTATAATTCATATTATTCTGTAACCTGACCATTTCAAGACATCTATCTGTATAAAAGACTTAACCGACACTCTCCATGTTATCTGAATTACTGGTGGTCAGCTGTAAATGTATTAGAAATATACGGATATGGGATAAGTGTTATTTAACCCTACAAGCAAAGTGATAATATTATCTATGTCACAATAATCCTCAGAGAATCTAAAATAGCAGACTTAGAATTTGAAATCTCTAAGTCAATCTCTAGTGACCTTGGTCAAGTAATTTTATCTCCCATTGCCTCCGGCACCTTTCTGTATATTTTAAGATCAGCAAAATACTATCTAGTCTGCCGTGCAGACAGCAGTTATGAGTAGAAAAAAAGTCAATAAAACAATATACAGTTTCCGGCTAATGCAGAGTATAACTTTTAATATTTTAACTTTTAATATATTAAATTTTAAGCCAATCTCATACAGTATTTATTAGTGTAATCATTTAAAAATGTTGTATATTGGAGATGCACCAAATCCCCATTTTTTTAGTGATATGATTCCTGAACCATAATTACAATGTTCCAATTCAAATACAAAATTGCAACATCTCTGGAGAATTTTTAAAAAAAATCTGCTAAAATCATGAACTCAACCATAAAAAAAGTGTATTCCAAAAATTATCAGAAGAGCGCTCTGACCAATTCTACATTAAGATGTATGGGTGGGTTTATGTTTCCTCTTACTGTATGTCCCAAACTAACCACTGTAAATATATTCAACAATGACACTGCAGCTTACCAGCGTTCAATTATCGTCTTGTTTGTATCTTACATATAGAGAACAAATGTTCAATTCTCAATAATACTTTGAAGTCAAACATGAGAAGGGAGACATACTGCTATTTAATTGTTCAGTGCTGTGTTTAATGCTTCTAGCTCCACTTGCAGGAGCAAAGAACATGGAGACAGATTCACAGATATTAGTTGCATTTCTTATTGGATGATTATTTTGAATTCATTGTGTAAAGTTTTGTTGAGCAATGTTTATTTATAATACAGGTATGGAAACTGTTATCCAGAATGCTTGGGACCTGGGGTTTTCCAGATAATGGATATTTCTGCAATTTGGATCTTCATACCTTAAGTCTACTAGAAAATAATTTAAGCATTAAATAAACCCAATTAGCTGATTTTGCCTCCAATAAGGATTAATTATATCTTAGTTTGGATCAAGTACAGGATACTGTTTTATTATTACAGAGAAAAAGGAAATTATTTTAAAAAAATGTGATTATTTGATTATAATGGAGTCTATGTGGGACATTCACTAAGAATCGTAGGTCCGCTTCGCTTTGCCGCACTTCGCGAGGCGTATTTTCGCCAGCGCTCAGCAAATTCACTAAAATCAGAAGTTGTGCTCAGGGGTAGCGTAAGGTTGCGAAGTTGCGCTAGCGTTAATCGCCAAGCAAAGCGAAGTTACGCTAGTGATGGTTAATTTGCATACGGCGCCAAATTCAAGTTACAATGGAGGTATATGTAGCAGAACTACACAAGCCTGGGAAACCTTCAAAACAGCAAATAAAATTTTTATTTTGCCCTACACATGTGCCCACTGTATAGTTGAGTTGCCATGAGTGTTTTTTGGGACTTAGGAAAAATTTTAACTTTTTTTGAAGCAATCCCTATCTACTCTATTGCGATTCGCCTGGTCTGAGGTGGCGAAGGAAGTCTGGCGTAAAATGTAGCGTTCAGAACAATGCGCGCATTAGTAAATTTGCGTAGTTATGTCCGTTGCACAAATTCACCAGGCGTAAGGGTGCGAAGTAACACTAGCGAAGTTACGCCAGCGTCCGTTAATGAATCGGCGAAGTAACGAAAATGCCCAACGCTGGAGAATTCACGCTAGCGTTAGGCGCTTTGGCGATTAGTGAATTTGCCCCTATGGGAGACAGCCTTTCTGTAATTTGGAGGTTTCTGAATAATGTGTTTCCAGATAACGGATCCCACACCTGTATACTATAACTCTGGACAACAGATTTCATACGTTGGAGTTTACTGGAATTTGTAATTCACCAAAATGAAACAACAGTGCTTAGATTCCCTTTAAGTGAATCTGTATACAATAACCATTTTTATCATACTGTTTGTAAGTCTTACTATAAAATGTTTCATGGGGTGCTCTCACAACAGAAAGATACCATGGCAATTCTCTGCTCCTCTGACAAAATCCTGGTCAAGCTCAAGATAACAATCTTGTGAATTATCAACTATTTGTAAGGCAACTGACGTGTGTAGTGTAGTTTTATAATCTTCAGTCAACTGTATAAACTACACTCAGAAAAGTATTAGTTGCAACTCAAACCTCAGTATGGTAAACTGTTGTTACCCTCTGCCAGGAATGTGTTATATTATTTATTGTTTTGTCCATCCCCAGGATATCCAGGGGATTTGTTCATAACTACTTTTTATTTGTTATGGCCTTTTTTATTTTAGTATTGACACTTTTTTTTTTACTAACCAGTTTTGTCTAATGTGCTCATACCCGAAGTACACTTGATTGTTAATGCTCAATAGCTAATATCAAGTCTCTCTCTAATGAAGGAATATGTTGCTAGTTTTGTGACCTGGATGTCTTATATTGCTAGCGATAGTCTTTAGTGTGAACTTATTTGGTACTAATAATATTGTTAAGAGTAAGAGTGAACCTGAACAATAGAAGTCATCTCTTCAATCTTGATTTGCCTTTAACCTCTTAGCAATTAGTCTTCACATTTCAGATACATTTTTATTACCAAACTCTCATTTTTGCAGTCACATGGAAAAGTGACTAGTCTAAACTGCTATTTTTGTACTCTTTGGGGCACATATACTTACATCCAAATTTTCTCCTCCAGACTTTCTCTAATACATCAGATGTTATTTTGTGAGGAATATGCACAATTACACCTTGGCAAAAGAACACTGGCTTACTTTCATCAGCGATAATTTGATGGTGTCAAAATCTCATGACAGGACTTCCTAACTTCTTAAATTACTTATACTTTAAGTCAATTCAGTGGGTATATAAAGGTCACATGTATGTATTTATTAGTGATGTTGGTGAAATTGCTAGAAGTAGCCACTTTTTATTAAAAATATCCAAGGAAGCAAAATGAAGACAGAGATCTTCTATTGTCCTACCTAGGCCATGAGCCCACCCTAAAACAAATGTGGCATGAGCTTCAAATGTTGGAAAAGTGTAAATAAGATATTTTTAACAGTTACAACTTGGAAACATAATCCCACTTCACATATAAAAAAAACCCCAGCGTTTTGACTTTTGCTTATTACGTTTTTTTGGAATACAGGATATCATAATGTTGAGGATGTAACTTTTTTGTATTCATTCGCCAGTCAGAACCTGGTGAAATAGATGTAACCAAGTGAAATTTTCACACTTATATTATATTAGCGATCGTTTACCTGAGCGTAAATTCGCCTGGCAAAATGTAGCGAAAGTTCACCAGTGACAAGGTAATTAGGTAGCGAAGTGTGTTGCTCGTCTTTTAGTAAACAGGCGAGGTCGCTGCGAATTGTCTTTTTATCAAAAATTCGTCAGAAAAACACAATTCGCTCTTAAGTAAATGTAGCCCTTTATTTTAGATACATGGCAATAACTGCTAATTTTTCATAGATCTTTCAAGATCCAAAATATAAGAATTTTTCCTGGCTGAGTCACTGGAGACTCTGCAGGATCAGCCTTGCTAATAATATTGACAGCCTCTACTTTTATATCATTACTGTAATTTCCATTTGCCTGTGTCTTATTGACACTTGCTGCATGCAGTTCTTTAATAATGGAATTTATTATTCAGTATCTTGCAATTCTTTGTTGCTTGATCATTATTAAGCTTTTCGTGAGCATCAGCTTGTTTCTGCTTTGTAGCTGCCTTGATTCTGATTCCTTGGTTTTAACTTGGCATGTTTTCTGGACTTTGCCTCTCCACCTTCCCTGTTATCTGAACTTTCCTTTACTTCCAACTATTCCAACCATGAATTGCTTCTGCTTGTGTATGAGCCTGTCGGTTTATGGTTCTTGTTCTGGTTCTCCTATACAAAAATATTGTTGCTTGCTGCTATGCCTCAACAGCTTGGGGCCCTGCTTGTTGATACACCTAACAGTGAGGTTGATGCAGAGTTTCGTGTTAACTTTCTCATAGATTGGTTGGGATGATATGTCTGAAGAAAGAGAATTGGAGAATTAAATATTGTCAAATGGGAATACTATCAAGCTCAGTCAGTGGCTTCTATCTCTTTCTCTTCTGTGAAAGCTACCCAGCCCCTGCCTGTCCCATTGTCAGTGCCCAGCCAAGCAATGCCAAGTTTCCAGCCATTGATTATCCTATGCCTGCTCCTTCAGACTCAGTTTCTGAGTCTGCTGTTACTGGCAAATTTTGTTGAGGTGTCAAATGTTCTCTTCAAACAACCATGGAGGTGACTCTGCCCATTGAACACTCTGATTTGGCCTCCATGCATAAGTTCCTGTCTAACCTAACCTATGGGCGTGTCTGTCCTCTGGGTCTAAAGACCTGTTTGGCCTGGCCTCTGGGCCTGAAATCAATATCATCATTTAGGCAGAACTTTTGAATAGTCTGACTGTGTAAATTCAATTGAACCTGCCTGTGGCAGTTAATCTGCTGCATCTGTTACTAGTTTGCTCTGACTCTGGCTATTTTCATGCTGCACCTTTGGCTGTTTTCCTCCTAGTCCTTAAAGGAGAATTCAACCCTAAAGTAAAAAAAAACCCTACCCTCTACTCTACATAGACCCCCCTCCCTCCCCCCAGCCTAACTGCTACCAATGGGCAAATGTCCCTAAGTCTTTACTTACCCCTCGGTGCAGATTCTGTCCAGCGGTGTTCATGGCAGGCATCTTCCAAATGAGAGCGGCATTTAGGCACATGCGCATTTGGATCAATGCGCCTAAAGTCTCGGAAATTGCCGGTATGACTAAAGATTACAGAAGAGCCGGAAGATGGCTGCCGTAAACTCCGCTGGACAGAATCCTTTAAACTGCTGTTGTTTCTTCATTTACACCAGTTGTTGTTTCTCTCTGGTGCTTGATTGGGACTCACCGCCCTAGAATCTATGTTTCTGCCTTCTATTCTAACCCCTGGTTTGTTATCTAGTTTTCCATTTGCCTCCTACCATTCCAACCAATTGCTGACTTTTAAAACAGACCTCACAGGGTCCAATTTTCTGGTGTTACCTTGCATATTGTCTCCATTCTATCTGCACACAAGGAGTTTCTCCTGACACCTCCTGGTATTAGGCTTGTTCTCCATACTTCAGAAACATACAGTCAGGTTAAATAGCATTTAAAATATCAGTTCTCCCCTCTGGCACCAAACATACCTTCTCCCATTATGGAAAATTTTGTACATACCACAGACACCACCAAGTTGGTCTCTCAATTGTACCAAATTATTCTCTCCATGGGCCCAACCATTCAAGGCAGCTAAGTCTCGTAGTATAGGTAAAAGCATAATGATTTGCTTTCTAACTTGTTTTTACACACCTGTATCCATGTATGCTCTATAGATATATGAAACTATTCTAATTTTCTTTATATTTCAAGAAATGTTAATGTGATACACACAATCTAACATAATGATCATAGAGGATGCCAAGCCTATTTAATATAAATTGCTTGTTTCATTACAAATTTCAGAGCATTATAACCATATTGGTTACCTGCACCATTTTATCTATCATTGTTCTAAACACATATAATAAATACTATTGGCATGCCTGCTTATAGTTTTTTTGTAAATTCAAATATCTGCTCAAAATAGAAGAAAAGGAAGAAGAAACAGCTGAATTGTTTAAATTATCCAATTTGGGATACTAGTGTTGGCAAGCGCTTCTATTGTTACTTTTTACCTTTCTGGAGATTAGTAAAATGGCTCAAACAGCAATTTTCGAAACCGCGGATTTATTACTTTTTAGTTTCAGATTGTCCTGGCACCGAGTTAAAAAACACAATTTTATAATTTTGAGCAGAGAATAATGTTCATTTTTATTAAAATGAAAATGACACACCACTGCATTTCTAACTTGATTTAGTGTTTTTATTAGTTATATAACTGTTTTAATACCACACTAACTATTGCTCTCTCCTTAGGGCTTTCATTGTTCTCATATCCAAGAAACAAATTGATAATTTCAAAAAAAATTAAGTATTTCTTAGTTGTTTGCTAACTGCATAGCAGCAATCAGTCACCACAGGGTTACCACAATAGGCAAGATAATATTTGGATCCTTATCAATTTCACTATATGGCTAAATATTATTGCCATGTACTGAAATTCCTTTGGTGTTATTGCTTGATTTTAATTGTGATTATAAAATGTGAACAATGTGGATCCTAAACCACAATTAAACACCTGCTGTATTTGTTGTGTGTGTATCTGCTCTGATATACTGGGTATTTAAATACTGCTGATTCAGATGCACTGAGAAAACAAAATAGTTTGAGAACAAATGTTTAGTAAAATAAAAAAGGCATAGGAAAATGTTATTGTGTACCAGTCTCATAAAAAAATCCTACCTGCATAATTTTCCAGTTGTATTATAGTAACAGATTTGAATGGCCTACTTAGCAACATTTTGTTTAGTCAAGTACGTTTGACATGGTAAATTGTGGTTGGAATTGCATATAGAGGCTGTCAAATAAATTAGTTGTTATGTGACAAATAAGACCTAGTAGAACCATACGTCAGTGTTTAGCATTTTAAAGATACCGCACAGATCCATTCACCATGCTGATAAAATGAACAAGATGAGAACATGATTTGCATTGGTACACTGTACTATTGTGTAATATCATTATGTCAAATAATTCTAGATCCACTCGGGTGCATTTTCTAAATGCAGATTAATGTGCCTGCTTTTATCAGTAATACTGATAGATCCATAAAACAGGGAGACATATAGATATAGAATTTAATTATAGACAGATAGATGTAGATGTGAAGCCTGAGTGACTGAGGTGCCAATACAATAATTACACCGACCAAGGGGAGGGCTGTTGTGTTCTCCCCCAGCTTCCCATTCATTCATTGCACCTTATTTAGACTTGACACATGCGCAGTACAGAAGTTTTTAGAAGACTTTAAAGAAAGCAGTTATTGTCATTGGAGTCATGTAACATATTTTCATTTACGGAAATATCTGGATACTGGTGTATCACTTGGGTAAGATAAGGTGCTTTCATAATAGCACTAACAAAGTTTTGTGGTGTCTTTTTTCTACAGATATAGGTAAACTTGTTTAAGTGAAACATACGGCGATTAAGAGAACAATGTTAAATTGTTAAAATTTACGATTGTCATGTGTCGATAGGTTACCCTGGTGGTCTAGTGACTTACAATGGAGGTCTAGTGGCCGGCAGGGACGCCCGCCTAGTATGTTCCATCTCCCTGCAGCGCCGGTATCTCTATGGCTTTCATGACCACACGCTTCCGGGTTTATGCGCTGGTGTGATGACATCACAGTGCCTTGTCAGGAAATTTAAACATATTTAAGTTTTTTTTTTGATTTTCTGTAGTTGCCCGTTGTTAGGTTCTACTTGCTAGTTTCCTGGGTGCTATTCTTTGTGAATCCTGTTTGATCTTACAATTATTGACCCTTGCCTGACTGCTGACTATTCTGATCTCTCCAATCTGACCCTTGCCTGCCTGCTGACTATTCTATGTTTTCCAATCCTGATCCTAGCCTGTCTGACCATTCCTTGAACTCCTGCACCGGCCGGTCTGTCTGACTATTCTCCAACTCTGCTTGCGCTGGCTGAGCCTGCTTCATCACACTTGTTTATCTGGCCTGTCTTCCGAGCTGTGTTGTCTTCCATTCAGTATCCTTGGTAAAATGATCGTGCCCCTTGGTTCGTCCAGAACCTTTGCTTGGCTCCTCTCTTATTAAGACCTGGTGGCATCCAATTAGCGGACAGCTCCTCCCAAAGTTAAAGGCAGCTGTTTTAGGCAGAAGCAAGAGCGGAGACCAGGGAGGCTAACACTGGTTCTGGATTTAGGGTACCGAACGTGACATCATGTATCATTGTCAGGAACGTCCGTTAGCACTCCCATCTCCGGCGGCATCCCGTCCAAGATGGCGGTGCCCATGAACCAAGTGGGCCGACGTTGGCGTCTTGATGCCGGCGTTATGACGTCACGCAACTGGCACGAAAATAAAAGGACTTCCAGGTCACAGGTTTAATGCCCGTTTATAGGAATTGCTGAATCATGTTCATGGGTTTCCTAAATTCCTAGTTTACTGTTTCCTGGATTCCTTCCTTCATTGGTCCGGTCTTCTCTGCTAGAAGCCGATAGGCCCCTGACAATGATTAATATTTTTCTAAAACTAGACTTCTATGGGATTCAGGCTCTGAATTATTGGCATATGAGCAGTGACCTCTCCTTCCTAACAGAGTGCACAAATGGACTCTGGGTGGGCAAGATTTTATGTACACTTGAGAAAGTGCTGAAGCCTGAAACATTTAAGGCTGTATAAATACATCTATCTGCAGCCAAGTTCTGCTGCTCTAGCTCTATCTCCACTATCTCATCATTGCTAACTAATATTCTTAGGAAGTTGTCAGCCTGCTACAGAAGAAGTTTCTGAAGTACTTGTAAGTGCACTTCCCATGTAAATTGTATGCAACCACCTTATGTTTTCTAGTAAATAAACTTACTTCAGTCTGTTGTATGTTTTTGGGACCTTGCTGGTGTCATGGCTTGCTCTACTCTTATGATTATTAATTACACTGGTGTACTGGGTATACTTTGCATTCCCAATATTGATGTGGTTATTAACAAAATATGATGCATAAAAGAAAGTGGAATCTTCCACCATAACCTTCTTCTACTACAGCAGTGAAAAACATGGAAGCAGGACCATAAAATTAGTCCTTCAATTTGTGTTGTCTTGGTTAATTTCAGTCTCCAAAATGTTATGAAATAGACTGTATCGGAAGTGTGCAAAATTACTGAAACTAATGGTAGAAAATTTAACAAATGCCCGAAGCTGGGAAACTGCTGCTGGAATTTAAGTTAGATCTTTTCTATACCAGCCCTATGTGTCCACCATATTTTTTTGCATCTGATATTTATAGAGTTAAAATAGTTGCTAGAATAGCATTTTAAATGGCATTTTTATTTTTAAAACAGCATTTGTGTTGCTTTCCGGGAAGGGGATGCTGTAACGTTGATTAATTTGAGATCTGTAGTATTCATTAATCAGTGCCTTTAAAATTCAAGCAGCAATTTCTTTAGCCCCTGGCAATAGTTTGAAAACCTGATGGATTGAATGTGTTAGAATGAGTGACTGTTTTGGATCCAAGGTGGGAGAAAGTACTCGCATAGAAGAGAGAAACTGCGTTAATACTCATAATCAAGAGGAGGGAAAAAACACAGGACTGCACCTTGCAAACATATCTGCTATTTCATGAATCCACTACTTCTGTGAACATAAAATTGTGTAGGGGGAACAGAAATACACATGTGCTAGTGCTAGTTAGGGAAGTATGGTAAAAATAAGAATATAGTACAGAACTATTAACATCTCATTTAACCTGTCCCCAAATTAATCCATAATAGAACTCCAGTATACAGATTTTTCTATATTGCTACCTTTTGATGATTTTTAAATTATAGCCACCACCACAGGAAACCATGATACCCCAAGTTTAAAATCCCGGCAAAGGAATAGAGGATTGCCGGTGACCCCCAAATATATATATATCTATATATATATATATATCTATATATATATATATATATATATATATTATATATATATATACTTCATTTTGTCAGCCTCAGTGACAAGATGACATATAATAATATTCCATGGGCAGCTATGTTATATAGGGGCCCATTTATTAAACCTTGATTTTTTTCTGGTTGAGGTTTTCATGGGGAAAAAAACTAAAATTATTAGAAAGCTGCTAAAAATCCGAAAACCTTTTTGAGGTCATGTAGAAGTCAATGGCAGATATCCCTGAAGTTGTTTCTTGACATTGTGATTTGTGCTGGATAATCTGAAAAAGTTTTGCAGCAAAAATTCTATAAAATCGACTTTTCAGAGCGTCAATCGCATGATACCAATTGACGATTGATTTTGCTGTTCCTTTTTGCCGCTCCAATTTTGCCGAGATCGATAAATACCTTCAGCTAGTGGAAGGAGTATAGTCGGCTTTGTTTTCATTAAAAAATTTGATCAATTAAATACTTAAATACTTTTATTAAATAAAAGTATGGGATCTATTATACGGAAAAACATCCACAATGCTCTGAAATACAGCAATCCATTTTTAAGCAAACAGTTGTTATTTTTGTTGTTGTTATGATATCTGTTTGCTCTGTATTAATAAAACAGTTCCTTGTAACTAAGCTACAATGAATCAATTTGTTAGTGTTTTTTTTAGAATACTTAAGATTTATTGAGAGCAGTGATGGGCGAATTTATTCACCAGGTGCAAATTCGCGGCAAATTCCCACGATTTGCCGCCAGCGAATAAATTCGTGAAACCACCATTAAAATTCACGAAAACTGCTGTGAAAATTCGCAGAAAAAAATGGACGCCGGCGCCGCTTCACACATTTTTCGCCGTATCGCCAAAATCGCCAATTTTTTGGCAAAGCGAAACGCCACAAATTTGCTTATCGAGTTCTCTGTTAAACCCCTTTAACTGGATTTATTTGTCACTCAACTGTCAATTTATTTTGAGCTGGCAAGTGGTGTGAATTTTGTATTACTAGTTTATTTACCAATTACTGTTGTACACTAATTTGCCAGTGTCATCAAATTTTGGGCGTGTGCCTGAAAAGTCGCTTGCATCAAAACCGTTGTGTGTCAACACTATTCGGATGGCAATTGACGTGGACGTCAAAATTGATGCAGGTGTAAATTTTCGAGTTTCGCAAATGGGAGAAATTCGCCCATCACTAGTAAGGAATTTGTTTGGTCAATCTAACCTTTACAAAACTACCCTGGGCAGGAGAGTGGTTCACTCTCCAGTCAAACTGTTGCTGCCAATACAGTGGTCTCCCAAGCAGGATAATTGGTGAAGTTGATAATAACATGTGTTTACTAGGGATGTAGCGAACGTCGGAAAAAAAGTTCGCGAACATATTCGCGAACTTGCGCAAAAACGCGAGCGGTTCGCGAACCCCATAGACTTCAATGGGAAGGCGAACTTTAACATCTAGAAAAGACATTTCTGGCCAGAAAAATGATTTTAAAGTTGTTTAAAGGGTGCAACGACCTGGACAGTGGCATGCCAGAGGGGGATCAAGGGCAAAAATGTATCTGAAAAATCTGCCTGTGTGTGCTTGGAAGAGATAGTGTAGGGGGAGAGCTGTTAGTGATTTCAGGGACAGATGATAGTAAGTTTGCTGGCTAGTAATCTGCTTGATACTGCTCTGTATTGGAGGGACAGAAGTCTGCAGGGATTTGAGGGACATTTTAGCTTAGGTAGCTTTGCTGGCTAGTAATCTACTGTTCTCTTTAAACAACTGCCATACGTTGACCTTGTAGGCATTGTTTGCCCAGTTTTTTTGGTCGCAGCCACTGAAGCACAGTTGCCAGAAAAAATATGCCATATAAATGCTGAAAATAGTAATTTTTTGCCATATACGTTGAGTCAACGTATGGCAAAAAATTACTATTTTCAGCATTTATATGGCATATTTTTTCTGGCCTCTGTGCTTCAGTGGCTGCGGCCAAAAAAACTGGGCAAACAATGCCTACAAGGTCAACGTATACACTACTACAGCGGTGGATACGGATTACGTAAAATATATGAATGCTGCTTGAAAAAAGTGACTCCGGTGTTTTTCTGGAGACGGTAATATTATGGATATTTAGACAGAATGGGAACAAGGTCACACAGCTCGATGGCGGGTTGAAGAAAACAGTGTGCAAATAATGCCTACAAGGCCAACGTATACACTACTACAGCGGTGGATACGGATTACGTAAAATATATGAATGCTGCTTGAAAAAAGTGACTCCGGTGTTTTTTCTGGAGACGGTAATATTATGGATATTTAGACAGAATGGGAACAAGGTCACACAGCTCGATGGCGGGTTGAAGAAAACAGTGTGCAAATAATGCCTACAAGGCCAACGTATACACTACTACAGCGGTGGATACGGATTACGTAAAATATATTATGGCTGCTTGAAAAAAGTGACTCCGGTGTTTTTTTCTGGAGACGGTAATATTATGGATATTTAGACAGAATGTGAACAAGGTCACACAGCTCGATGGCGGGTTGAAGAAAACAGTGTGCAAATAATGCCTACAGGGCAAATAATGCCTAAAAGGTCAACTTATACACTACTACAGCGGTAGTAAAATAAAAAAAAGTAAAATAAAAAAAAAATGAATATTAAAAAAAAAAATTAAAGTTGGTGCTGCTGAACTACTAGGAGCAGCAGATTAGCACACCAGTCCCACTCCCCAACACTGCTAGACTAATAGCACTGGGCTCTTATAGTAGTAGTAGTAGTAGTAGTAGTAAAACAACAAAAAAATAAATAAAAGCAGTCCTTACAAGGACTACTGTTATTGCAGCAGTCAGCAGATGAGATCAGAAGCAGGACAGCTGCCCACTGCAGCTACATACAGAGCACTGCAGTAGAAGGTAGATTACTAGCCAGCAAAGCTACCTAAGCTTAAATGTCCCTCAAACCCTGCAGACTTCTGTCCCTCCAATAACAGAGCAGTATCAAAACGATTACTAGCCAGCAAACTTTCAACTGTCCCTGAAATCACTAACAGGCAGCAGCTCTCTCCCTACACTATCTCTTCAGCACACACAGGCAGAGTGAAAAAACGCTGCAGGGCTTCGGTTTTTATAGGGAAGGGAGTGGTCCAGGGGAGAGCTTCCTGATTGGCTGCCATGTACCTGCTGGTCTGGGGTGAGAGGGCAAAAAAAAGCGCCAACAATGGCGAACCCAAAATGGCGAACGTCGCGCGACGTTCGCGAACTTCCGGCGAGCGCGAACACCCGATGTTCGCGCGAACAAGTTCGCCGGCGAACAGTTCGCGACATCTCTAGTGTTTACTAGGGATCTACTAGGCAGGGAGTGATGCAAAATATTATTATTATTTTATTTGTCCGATTCTGCCGTGCTTTACAGAGATTATTCATCATTTACATTAAACACACAAATCATAACTAGAAACCAATATTGCAAGGCACAAACGCTAACCACAATGCCACTATGCAGTATACGGTGTAATATGTGTAAATAAAGGAGAATTACCCTTTTTCATTTTATTCATACAATTCCTCAAAGGAAACAGAATCCTGAATGTATTTACAAAGTCTCACAGTATAACATCTATACGTTCAGTACATTTTGTTGAAGGGGAAGAACTATCCCCTACTGCCATACAGCACATTTGCTTAAAAATGTTGCTGAAAAAAGTGTACTTTCACAAAAATGTTCCTATTATGTCTATTACATTTATCCCTTGAATATTTTGATCAAAAATGTTGGTCTCGTATACAAATAGGTATTCAATACATGATTTCCTAAGCAAGTGTCTTTGTAGTTCTTGTCATTGGGACCTTTGTGTATATATTCTGTCATGTACAAGATATGTGATTTAAGGGCCTTCTATAAAGGTATTAACTATCAGGTACTGGTTTTGGGTTGGGGATTTCAATATTATTATTATATGCCAAAAACCATCAAATCATTTGTTTAAACTTTTTTTATTGGCTAAACTAAACCAAAATGTTTGTAGTGAAATTTTATAATTTTCTTAATTTACAACATGCATTATCAGTGTATGTGTATTTATGCTGTCTACAATTAATTGCATATATCAACCTAGGGGCACATTTACTAAGGGTCGAATATCGAGGGTTAATTAACCCTCGATATTCGACCACTGAAGTAAAAAAGGATTTACCGCAAATTCTTCGATCGAACGATAGAAGGAAAAATCATTCGATCGAATGATTCGAAGGATTTTAATCCATCGATCACAGGATTTTCCTTCAATCAAAAAAATGTTAGAAAGCTTATGGGGGAGGTCCCCATAGGCTAACATTGGTGCTCGGTAGGTTTAAAGTGCTCAAGTAGGTAGTCAAAGTCTTTTTTTAAAGAGACAGTACTTCGACTATCGAATGGTCGAATAGTCAAACGATTTTTAGTTCGAATCGTTCGAGTCAAAGTCGTAGTCGAAGGTCGAAGCAGCCTATTTGATGGTCGAAGTACCCAAAAAAAACTTTGAAATTAGAAGTTTTTTTACTTTGAATCCTTCACTCCGAGCTTAGTAAATGTGCCCCCTAATGTATCATGTTACTCTATAGCTTTTGATTATAATTAGTCCCTAAGACTGAAAGGAAAAAAATGACCAAATTAAAGTAAACTTAATAAAAGCAGACCTTATCCCTAGCTCTTACAGTCTAGTGTCTTAACCCAATAAACCACACCTTCTCTCTATTAGGAATTCAAATGAACTGAAAGCAGTTTACAAGAAACATAAAAAACAAAAATCATCCGCATAACATTTTCCCCATCGGCAAACATCCTTTTTTTAAAGTGGGTAATAAATTCTTCTTTCACTTTTCTATTTCCTTTCAAATTCTTTTCTTCTAAAAATATCATTTCCATTGCAAACAAGGCAAATGTGTTTATCAGAAATTGCAAAATCCTTTAGGGCCTCATAGGATTAATCACGGTTATAAAGTTTTATTAAACACAATTTTTGTTTAATGACAAGCTCCACCAGTCCTCCTTTTCTATCCACCAAGCCTGTCCTAAGGGTGTATCAAACAAAGCAGATTGTTTCCGACAGACTCTTGAGACAAACCCTCATACTTTGTCATGCACAGAGATATTTTTCTTCCTGGATAATTTGAACTTCCTTAAAAATCACATCTGTTTCATACTTTATTTATTTGTAATTTAAATCCTTAAATTGAATCTTTCATTACCAACATCTGGACTTGAAATTCTGCCCACTTGAAAAAAAAATGCAAAATTTTATTTTTATTTGTAGACCCCCCCCTCCTTTTTTCAATAGGAATGGTAAAAACATTCCCTGGCCAAAGGCAAAACAGCCGGGTATCTTAGAGCTGGGATGCTATACCATGCGTAATGCAGTTCACTTGAATGTCCCTGAAGTGACTGGCAATTTGCCCAGAATTAGACTGAATGCAAGTAATAAGCTGTAGAAATTCCACAATATTGACAATTAGATATCTCTATACAGCAGCAGCTGTGTATTGTTCTCATGGTATATTCCCCTCAAAGCACTTTATAAAAAGAAAGGAAAAAGCTGGCAGAAGGTTGGAGGCAACAGAAAGGTAATGGAGATTGTGTACAATTGCTCATATTCGCATTATTGAGATTTTTTTCTCTGGAATGCTTTGGTTCTTTTTTTTTTTTTTTTTGCCAACAGTAAACCTTATCTAGACAAAATGCAATACTGCCTGAAGTAATACTGTGAATTTAAAGTCCAATTCTTAATGGGGAGAAAAGGAGTTATACTAGTTTAAAGGACAAGGAAAGTATTTTTTTTATATCCCCCATAATATGAAAGTCCAGCCCAAGATGTAACTGATCGCTCAGATAATTTTTGCCAAATTCGTTGACCGTTGACCTGTAACGCATCGTTGAAAAAAACTGTATGTAATCATATTTTTCTTTTTGCTTGCGCAATCAACATGGCGCCGGTTGGTCTGTTGCACATGCACCAAAACCATTACGCGCACCACGTATTGGACCACAAATTGGAGGAGGATTGTGGACGGATTGCACGTCCTCTATCTATGAAAGCGCGCTCACTAGTGCAGTTTAATGCGCATGCGCTGCCTTGAATAGATTAAAGTGCGCAGAATCCACTGTCAGTGTCGAACGGATGAATCATGGGAGTTTCCATGAATGTAGTGTGTGGTTATATCCTGAAGCGGCCAGCAGATGTCAGAAAAGGCAGTACACACAGAGGATTGGAAATGATGGCTGAATCCACAAATGGTATGCCTATAACTGAAGCAGCATATATGTTTACACTTTCCTTCTCCTTTAAGAATGGTGTGCTGTCTTTATACTGAAGGTACATAACAATAGTCTATTTTTATCTAATTATAAAAATATACAGATATGGAATCTGTTATCCGGCAACCGTTATCCAGAAAGTTCCGAATTACATAAAGGCCATCTCCCATAGACTCCAGATTTTTCTCTGTAATAATAAAACAGTAGCTTGTACTTGATCCCAACTAATTATAATTAATGATTAATAAATAAATATAAATAATAAATATAATTAATCCTTATTGGAAGCAAAACCAGCCTATTGGTTTTGTTTAATGTTTACATGATTTTCTAGTAGACTTAGGGGCCCAATTATTAAGTTCAAGTGAAGGAATAGAAGAAAAAAAAACTTCGAATTTCGAAGTGTTTTTTGGCTACTTCGACCATTGGGCTACTTCGACCTTCGACTACGACTTCGAATCGAACGGTTCGAACTAAAAATCGTTCAACTATTCGTCCATTCAATAGTCGAAGTACTGTCTCTTTAAGAAAAACTTCGACCCCCTAGTTCGCCACCTAAAAGCTACCGAAGTCAATGTTAGCCTATGGGGAAGGTCCTCATAGGCTTGGCTAACTTTTTTTGGTTATCTATCTATCTATCTATCTATCTATCTATCTATCTATCATCTCTCTCTCTCTCTCTCTCTATATATATATATCTATAATCTCTCTCTCTCTATCATCTAACGATCTCTCTCACTATCTATCTCTCTCTCTCTCTCTCTCTCTCTCTCTCTCTCTATTCTGAGATAGTTTGCTATTGTTTTTCATTTTTATATATTTGAGTTATTTAACTTTTCATTCAGCAGCTCTCCAGTTTGCAATGTCAGCAATCTGGTTGCTAGGGTAGAAATGGCTATAGCAACCATGCATTGATTTGAATTAGAGACTGGAATATGAATAGAAAGATGAGTAATAATAAGCAGCAATAACAATAAATTTGCAGCCTTGCACACATTTGAAAGCTGAAAAGAATCAGAAGAAGGTGGTAAATAATTCAAAAAGCTATAAAAAGTAAATTGAAGGTGAATTTAAAAGTGGCTTAGGATTAGCCATTCTATAACATACTAAAGGGGAATATAATTAAAAATCACAAGCGATTTTTAAAATGGCATTTTTGCAAATGTTTAGTGCTGCTCGCAATATAAAATCATTCGCTGGTGAATTTTACATTGCTAAGTAAAGGTTAACATTAACACCTGCTCTGGAGTTTCGCTAAATATTTTGTCGCAAAATATGCTTTGCGATTGTGAAATTTTATTACATAGACTGCAAATGTTCGCAAAAGCCATTTGTTTGCAAACTGTACTAGGAAGTTGTTGAATCGACTCAAAAAACTCAAATATGGTCAGTAACATTCGCAATGGTCTTTGTGAAACATATCACCCCCCCCCATAAAAGTTAAAGGGGTTGTTCACTTTAAATTAACTTTTCGTATATTGTAGGATATTCTGAGACTATTTGCATTTGGCTTTCATTCTTAATTATTTGTGATTTTTGAGTTATTTAGCTTTTTATTCAGCAGCTCTCCAGTTTGTCATTTCAGCAATCTCGTTGCTAGGGTTTAAATTACCCTAGCAACCATGCATTGCTTTTAATAACAGACTGGAATATGATGAAAATAAATAGGAGAAGGCCTGAATAGAAAGATGATTAATAAAAAGTAGCAATAACAATAAATTTGTAGTCTTACAGAGCAGTTTTTTAGATGGGGTCAGTGACCCCCTTTTAAAAGCTGGAAAAAATAATTTAAAAACTATAAAAAAAGCAAAAATGAAGGTTCATTGTAAAGTTTCTTAGAATTAGCCATTCTATAACATGCTGAACTTAAACGTGAACCACCCCTCTAACTTGCTAGATATTCTCTATATCAGTATACTGCCTTTCTTTTATCCAAGATAATACTATTGATCAGAAAAAGGTGCCATTGTCAGCCAGAAACACCAAAGCAAGCATATTTGTTACCGTAGTAGACAAATAACATGGTCAAAATACCTCAATCATAAAAAAATCCCAGTATTTGCATACATTGGAGCATTGCTCAGATTCAAAAACTTTATTTTTCTACTACTATATAAAGCTTTCCTCATCCTATCTGGCCAAATTTAAAATCACACACTACATTATGATTGACAGATGGATTTGCCATTGATCCTGTTGAAATTTATCTTGTAAAAGAATATCTTATTTCAATATAGTTTCTTGAAAGTCCATGCCAGCAGAGTTCTCTGTAGATAAATACAAGACTCTTTGAAAAGTTGCATAGCACTTACAGTATTAATGGGGTAAAGTAAATATACTGTTGAAGGAGAATCATCTGGTACTTGTAAAGACTTGCAATTGTCAAAGTATATCATCCAGAAACAGAGCAAAAATATTTTATATTGAAAGTTTGTACACTCAAGGGTGAAAAGTAGAGGTGGGATCTGTTATTCGGAAACCCATTATCAAGAAAGCTCCAAATTATGTGAAGGCCATAGACATCATTCAATTTTTTTAAATTACTTTTTCTCTTTAATAATAAAACAGTAGCTTGTACTTGATCCTAACTAAGATCTAATTAATCCTTATTGGAGGTGCATTAGCTTTATTTAGGGTTATTTATCAAAGGTCAAATTTAAGAGCTATGTGAGCTTTTTAAACTCAGAATGAACTGAAAACTGGGATGGTTTCTTAGAACTAGAATTGAACTTCATTAAAATTGTTGTTCAACTTCAAATTAACTTTTAGTATGATATAGTAGATATTCTGAGACAATTTGCAATTAGTTTTCATTTTTTATTATTTGTGGTTTCTAAGTTATTTAGCTTTTAATTCAGCAGCTCTCCAGTTTGCAATGAACCTAGCAACCATGCATTGATTTGAATAAGAGACTGGAATATGAATAGGAGAGGCCTGAATAGATGAGTAATACAAGTAGCAATAACAATAAATGTTTAGCTTTACAGAGCATTTGGTTTAAGATAGGGTCAGTGATCCCCATTTGAAAGCTGCAAATGATCCAAAGAAAATGGCAAATAACTAAAAAACTATTAATAATGAAGACCGATTGAAAAGTTGCTTAGAATTGGTCATTCTATAACACACTAAAAGTTAATTTAAAGGTGAACCACCCCTTTAACATCTTAAAATGGTTTAAGGGATCTCTGTCATTGACTTTGACAGGGGTATTTTCAGATTCAAGCTATTTCCAGTGTCGGGGTATAATAAATCTTAAACATTTTTAGTTTTTTTACCTGAAAAATAGATTTTTGACTCAAAATGAATCTCGAAAACTCAAATTTTTCATGGAATACACAACTTGAACTTTAATAAATCTGCCCCTTAAAGTTTAAATTATTTTTCAGGAGACTTAAGGAAAGACCACTTACAGTATCTCAAAATTATGGAAACACCTGTAATCTGGAAATCCTTAAATCCAGAGCATACAGGATAACAGGTTCCATCCATGTAATGCCATTTTGTCTAGATATGAAACACTACAGTTTTCTTAAATCTACAATTCAGACGAGGTATAAGGGTTCGTTTATGACCAAAGCTACAGTTTCTGGCTCACAAAAATGGATGCAGCTGTTGCACATATTGACATCATTAATTAATTAAAGGTGCCCAAAGTCACTCCTTGTATTTGCATTTGGCGCCAGTGCTTTTTGTCCGGTATCCTCAAAGGTCTATTGATGATGAAAGAACCTGGAGCTACTGGCACCTAGAAGCTTCAATATGCACAGTTTACTTACGCCTAAAGAATTTTATACTAGAATGAGGTCTTTGCCTTTTTGTGCAAACCAATTTTTGTATGGCAGGATAATGTATGTATGCATTTGATGCCCTAAAAAGTTTTGAACCTCTGGCTTGGAGCACAATATATACCCTAGTCCACTTTGTCCGGGCCTATAAGAGATCCCATATTCCGGTCACAATCCTTGATCCTTTTTTAAGCAGCAGGAGAATGTTGTTCCTTGTAATAATGCACCTATGTTTCAATCAAAATGTGTATTTTAGCATCAAACCACATAGAGGAAGACTTTTACATATATAAGCAAAATAGAAATACAGACTGATCACAGTCCCTGGAATAGTACAAGAAAAGACTGCCGTTATCATTATGTTTATTCATTATAAATGTACCTTACAATCATGAAGGTTTCCGCGGAATTAAATATACATTCTGCATTTTATATATAAATATTTTATGTGTGAAGAAGATTTATTGTGAAATCTTGACAGCCCCTAGAGTGCTGAAGTGCTAGCAGCTGTGTGTGCCAGTTGTAACAGTAACTAAAGGTGGGGCTATGTCAGCTAAAGGAATGTTAATATTAGGTGCTTGTGAATATGGTGTGGAACTGTAGGTCTTTTGTTTGCCTTAAACTGTGGTATTTTGAATACAGGGAGAACAATGGATTAAAATCCATGGTTAA
The DNA here is from genome assembly GCF_017654675.1 of Xenopus laevis. Classification (NCBI taxonomy): domain Eukaryota; kingdom Metazoa; phylum Chordata; class Amphibia; order Anura; family Pipidae; genus Xenopus; species Xenopus laevis. Next base: position 46,353,099 of record NC_054381.1, read on the forward strand.
ATGCAGCAAATGCCTCTGGATACTTCAGGACCATGGACAGCAGGAGTATTTTTATAGCTATTTAGTACTGTTTTCATACAGATAATAACCAAAGTTTAGTATGCCATAGCAGCCAATCATATATTCTACTTACTGATTGCACCAGGTCTAGTAAACCTTAGCATTATAGTCCATGGCTTTATATGGGTGATGTTAACACCATGGACAGAGAGAGAGAGAGGCTCTACAGCAGATGCAAGAACATCATTGAAATCTACACATTTCCCAGTTTAAATAATAAACATAAAAGGCTGTGTTTTAAAGCAGTCTTGTTGGTGAATATTTTCCATTCGTCATGTATATTAATACATTTATTTAACTGCCTGACAAACCATGTTTTTGTATTCCCTGCGTGCTGATTGAAAGGATCATTTACTAAGAAAGCCCCATTTTGTGAATCTCAGAAAAGATGTCAAGTTTTCCATTGCAGATGCTAATTTATCAAGCTAATTATGAGCAAAATGCAGCTAAATTACTGATAATTTTGAGGCTGATTAATTTAGCAGTACAGTTACTGGTAGGTGCTTTAAGGCTAAAAATCTAGTGTCAGCTTTTTTAGTGTCGTATTTCCATATTATTTTCTTTTCTTGTTGCCATATCCTATTTCCTTAGGCTCTGACATTTTCTACACATTGGCCACAGTGCAGTTTTATGCTATATGTCCTACTTAGTTATATATTGTCATTGTTTTTAAGATGCTGAGTCAGCCTTTAATGGGGGTCACATTATCTAGCATTCACAAGTGCACTAAAGGCCTGGCTGACAATGCATGAAATCATGCCCCCTGGGTCTTTTGACTGCCAACAGCTTGACATTAAATCCCCAAGGACCAGAATGCACTCTAATAAAAGAAGTTAAAAAGACAGCGCATTAATTGACTATGGCACAGAGCTGTTTTTACAACCTGTGTTATCAGCAGAAGTACAAGTGCAGTGTCGTAAGGAATGTAATTATGAACGAGATTTCCTGAGAGAGGAATTAGTCAGCTCTGATGCTGATCCCTGTTGTAATGAACATGTTTCCCTATTTAGAAATACAATGCAGTCTTAGATGTTCTCCATACCATCATAAAAAATTCAGTAATCCTGACCTGTATCTCAGCACACCCCATTCAGACTTTAAACAGCTAACCTGCTCCTCTAAAGAGGAATAAATGTGAGCTGCAAACAGAAAAATAGTCTGTCTGTCCTGCTCCAGGTCAATAACGTCCACTCCTGTTTAACATATTCTAAGAGAAAATTCTGTTTCTAATTCTGACCCTAATTCTGTTCAACTGCATCTTTAAAATGCTTGCAGAATGACTAAATACACTTCTGGAAAGATATGAGTATAATGAAATAATGTGATAAGTAAAGCAATCTGCTGCATTACAAGTTTTCTAAAATTATTTTGAGTTCAGCTATTATAGGGAGTATTGATTAGGAAAGACTGAAAATAGCACTTATCAGTAGTGATGGGCGAATAAATTTGCCTGGCATGAATTCACTGCTAATTTCCACGTTTCGTGCCGGCGAATAAATTAACAAATCTCCCTGCAAAATTCGGTGGTAAAAATTTGCCGGCGTCAGTTTCCGATTATCACAATTTTTTTTGTTAGAACGTTCAAATTGTTCAATTTTTTTTGTGAAAACGTTCGAATTGCTCGATTTTTTAGTGACAATGTTCGAATTGCATGATTTTTTCGTGAAAACTTTAGAATTTCACGTTTTTATTGTGAAAACTTTCAAATTTCATGATCTTATCGTGAACTTTCTGATTTAGTGATTTTTCGCTAATTTGTCATTGTTTCGCAAATTTTTCGGGAAATTCACAATTTTTTCGGGGAAGCATAACGGGAGAAATTCGCCCATCACTACTTATCAGTTCAGAACTAACAGACCTCTGAAGAATACTTTGCTTGTGTTAGTGCAGGCAGGTGCATAGAGCGCCTAAACCCCAATATACTGTAGTTTAAATGGCAGGGTGTTAAAATGTAACAGTCTCTCATTTGTATGTTGTCCCCATAACTAGCTTTCTGTCCGCACTTGAAAAAGATAAAGACAGGTTAATATAGAGATCTTGTCATCATCCTGCCAATTAACTGCTTTACACACATGTCAAAAGGGGTTGTTCACCTTTAAATAATGCAGGAAGTGATATTCTGAGACAATTTGCAATTGGGTTCGAGTAGTGGTTTTTGAGTTATTAAGCTTTTTATTCAGCAGCGATCCATTCTGCAGTTATAAGAATCTGGTTGCTAGGGTCCAACTGACCCTAGCAACTATACATTGATTTGAATAAGAGGGATATAATTAGGAGAGGCCTGAATAGGAAGAAGAGTAATAAAAAGTAGCAATAACAATTAATGTGTAGCCTTACAGAGCATTTGTTTTTTTTAGATAGGGGTCACTGACCCCTATTTCAAAGTTGGAAAGAAGAAGAAGGTAAATAATTCAAGCAATATGGAAAAGAAAAAATTAAGTTCAACTGAATAGTTGCTTAGAATTAACCATTATATAACATACTAAAAGTTACCTTAAAGGTGAACCACCACTGAACTATAACTTCAAATGAATGATTTATTCCACTCTACTGTCTTGTTATGGTTAACCTGAATTATGATCCCTCCAAAATAGTGATCTGAGATTCTCTTCACCCTTTTGAGCAAACCTATCGAATAAAGTTTTATTTTCAAATAATATTTCGGATGCAAACATAAAAATTGGATGCCCTTTTCCTTACTGTACTCAGCTACAAAGTGGCCATTAAATAAATTATATTCTTCATTATAAAAACAATATGCAAGGGCCCAGGGGGAAGAGTAACAATTAATTCTACTTCCTGAACCAATTACTTAACATAGTCTATTACACCTGTAGTGCCCCAAACATACAGAGCACAACTGGTAGGTGGAAGGTGGATATTCCTGAACTTTTCAGGCATCTTATCTACATTCTGCACTTTTGATTCTCACTCAGGATAGGGAACCTTTGTGAGCCACTGTCTGGATGACATTTTAAATAATTACAGTTTGAGATATTTTGAACATTGTAAATGTTGTTTGAGAAGGAGCAGATGGGTTTTACTGACAAACTGGTAGAAATGTCCTAATTTGTCTACTTCTTAGAAAAGTTATATAGTTTTTATTTTCTTATTTATTCATTATTAGCTTGATTCTATCCTTGATGACAAAGTCTTATTAGACCAAGCAAAGGCGCAGCCGATTTAAGAAAGCAAGTGCAGACTCTGCTGAATGTCTGACCAGAAGTGGTATTTTAAATCCCATTATACATAGGGGCAAATTCACTAAGATTCGTAGTTGCGCCAGGCGTAACTTCGCCGCACTTCGCCACACTTCGCCAGGCGTAGTTTCGCCAGCGCTTCGCAAATTCACTAAAATCCGAAGTTGCGCTCAGGGGTAACATAAGGTTGCGAAGTTGCGCTAGCGTTGATTCGCTAAGTAAAGCGAAGTTACGCTAGCGAAGGCTAATTTGCATATGGCGCGAAATTCAAATTTCAATGGAGGAATACGTATCAGCACTACAAATGGCTAGAAAACCTTCAAATCATCAAATAAAAATTTTATTTTGCCCTACACATGTGCCCACTGTCTAGGTAAGTTGTCATGAGTCAGGAAATGTAGGGGGGAAGGAGGGGAGCCCCAAAAAATGTTTTGATCTTTTTCAGCCTATCACCCATAATGTAGAAAACACGCCAGCGTTTTTTGGGACTTAGAAAATTTTTTGACTTTTTTGAAACAATCCCTATCTACTCTATTGCGCTTCGCCAGGTCTGAGGTGGCGAAGGAAGTCTAGCGTAAAAGGTAGCGTTCAGTACACTGCGCGCGTTAGTGAATTTGCGTAGTTACGTCGCTAGCGAAACTTCGCCAGGCGTAAGGGTGCGAAGTAACACTAGCGAAACTACGCCAGCGTTCGTTAGTGAATTTGCGCAGTAATGAAAATGACAAACGCTAGCGAAGTAACGCTAGCGTTCGGCGCTTCGGCGCTTAGTGAATTTGCCCCATAGTATCTACTCTGTGATATTTAAAGTTATAGTTCCTAATATCTTAGGAAAATTATGGCTAAAGTTAGAAATTAAAAAGCTTGAAGACATATATGAGTATACTTTATTTCTATATTTATTTAACCTAGTTACTGCATGTTGAAAATGTAATAATTGCATACTTAAAACTAAACATTGTTTAGTAAAAGAATATTTGACCTAATAAATAATCGATTAATAGATACAAAAAACAAACCAATGCCTACTTTAAAGATTGATATAAGCTAGTAATATTCAGTGCATCATGGGCAAAAGGTATTACAGCGGTTTCCCAAAACTTCCAAGTGTATGAACCACCAAGAAGCAGCCTATATATTAATTAAAAGAATCTCACACCACATATGCTATGAAGAATGAAACATAGCTTTTATGCTGGAGGAAATGTATAATAAAGGGATCTGCTCCGTGTGCTCTGGATACTTTTACATTATTTCTCATTTCTTGTTATTTTTTATTGTTAAGATATTAGCAGTTTTAGACATTCAATATCTTGCTCCTGACAGAGCAGCTCTGAGCTACTGTGCTACCTGCATAAGTAATTTTAAGGGGCACATTTACTATGGGTCGAATATTGAGGATTAATTAGCCCTCGATATTCGACCATCGAAGTTAAATCCTTTGACTTCGAATATCGAAGTCGAAGGATTTACCGCAATTCCGAAGGATTTTAATCCATCAATCGAACGATTTTCCTTTGATCCCAAATTGCTAGGAAAGCCTATGGGGACCTTCCCCATAGGCTAACATTGGTGCTCGGTAGGTTTTAGGTGGCGAAGTAGGTGGTCGAATTTTTTTTAAAGAGACAGTACTTCTACTATCGAATGGTCGAATAGTCGAAAGATTTTTAGTTTGAATCATTCGATTCGAAGTCGAAGTCGTAGTTGAAGGTCGAAGTAGCCAATTAGATGGTCGAAGTAGCCAAAAAAATACTTCAAAATTCGAAGTATTTTTCCTTCTATTCTTTCACTCGAGCTAAGTAAATGTGCCCCTAACTGTCACCTGGTTGGTTTAGCTGCTCAGGCTGCTCTCTTAGAATCATGTTATGTCATGGGCTTGCATGATATTCCTACTTACCTTGTATTTCTAAAATGATGTGATGGGGTGGTTCAGTGTCACGTGTTTTTTTAGGATATAAAGGGATAGATTAGACTGTAATGTAATGTAAAGGAACCATCTGCCACTACTGAATTGAAGCCTGTAAACCAACAGTCCTAATATGTGGCCCATTCTAGCCACCTGCCCTATTTTTTTTATATTTTTTGCACTGCCCTTAGATTTGTATATAAGGCCTTCTATTGTACAGTTGCATACAACCTCTGAGATCCACTGGGCAGTAACATGAGGTACCTCATACTCCATTTTCGTGTAATACATTTTTTAGCCAAAAATAAACATTCTTTACCAAAAATACTTTGAAACTCCAATCTAAAATACTCATGTTCAGGTTGTTATGGGTAGCTGTGCCTCAAGGATTGCTTCTAAGTTATCAAGAAATTGTGACTAAATTAATGCCGGAGCCATGCAGTCCCATGCCATATGAATCAGAAAAGCTTGTTGTGCATGTCATGTAGAACATTCTGAAGAGGAAATATTTGATGTAGTTCAACTGGATAATAATATGCCCTATGTACAAAATAAAGTTGGATCATGTAATTAAAGTGATATTACCTTCCCATTTACCCATTAACTTGTCAAATATTTTAGTATGCAGACAAGCATATAGCCTAGAAACATAGTTTTATGAAGTTTAAAGAGTGATTGATGATCTGCTTCTTCAACAAAAGATGCTAAATGATTTAACTAAGCTGCAATATAGTTTTAGAAGATATTGGGAAAACCAACTCCTTCCTGACAATTGCCTCTGGTTAGAGTATTCAGACTTAACTGGGGGCAAGAACCTGCACAGATTAATTGTTTAAACACTGTATCAATTTTAGTAAATAAGGAAAATTAGCAAAACGCATTGAAGTCAATGGCCGTCAAAATAATTTTGATGTGCGACAATTTTTATACGTCAACTAATTTGTCCAAACTTATTAAAGTTAATGGTCATCTGAATAATTCTGACCGGTGTCAATTTTATGTGCGCGACTATTCTGATGCACAACAATTTGTTTTAGTTGCAATGGATTTTTCGCAGGCAAATTTTTTTGCTGGCAGAAAAACACAGAAATTTGCCGCAAATTTGTACTTTGTGAATTTATTCACTCATCACTATTCCCATGCCTTGGTTTTGATGACAATGGTGACATTCAGTGGAAGTTCAATCAAACTGTAGAATTCAGAGATGGGCAACTTTTAGTTTAGCAAACAAGAGAGGGCTAATTGGGTGTTGACAATTGGAATTATTTTTTCTGGACCAGTCCTGAAAAATAAGCAAATCTAGTTGTCAGGCCCAAAAGACTTAACAGGATGGGTGTCATCAGCATATAACTGTATGCTCTCCTCCCTAAATCCAAGCTGCCATCCCCTAATACTAGGGTGTTGTCTAACTTCTGGCAGCAATGGAGACAGGGGACAACCCTTTTAAGTTGAAACTGCTTGGATTTGGTGCTGTTGGCCAATCCAAGGCAACCACCGCTCTTTGACCACAATTTTCACGCACAGTGGCAAGGTATAAGTGAAGTTTTCCAATATTCAAAGGGATAGCCTTCCTAGGCACAAAGCCAGTTAGATAATCTTATGTAAAACTTTACTTATTCAAAGAGATAGCTTCTTTGCCAATATTGTAGTCTGTCTGTAGTCAAAATAGAGTTGGGGAGATAAGCACCCGCTTTACCTGACTTACTTAATAGCACTATTCAGGCCTCATATATTGAGGGTGGGAGTGTGTCTACCTGCCTATAGCATATTCTAGCATTTTAAGAAGATATGGGCCAATGGTTTCTTTCATATAGTTCAATAGGAAGTCTGTCTGAACTGTGGTTTCCCAGGTTGGGAAGATGTCTGTAGCTTCATAAAGTTCTAAATAAAAAAGTTCTAATAAAAAGTTCCAAAATCCAGCATACATTAACATATTAAGGCCTTCAAGGACATAGAAGCAGCGGTTGCCTTGCCTTTGTGAGGTTAAATGGAGGGTAAACCTGCACCCACTATACAAAATTATGTTCCAGCCCTCAATGGGATCTTTAGAAAAATTCAGTACAAGACAGGTAGGAATCATAGATGCTTAGGCAATGTGTTTGGGAGATCTGGAAAAGGAACAATGCTGCAGAATTTTTAGCTTTATAGAGAAAAAGTAAATGGCAACACTTGCTATTTTATTATTATGTGAAGTCTCTAGGACTACCTGTAAATATTTATTTTGAGCCTCAGAACTATAAAAGCCCCACTAGACACCCACTAGAAGGAAATCTCTTGCAGTTGGGAAAAAAGTGTGTACGGCAGTGGCATCACTTAAGCATATATACATATAAATAGCAAGTAGCAAGTGATTTATTCTTAAAGGAGAAGGAAAGTTGTTTCACACTTGGGGGTGCCAAATGTTAGGCTTTCCCAAGGAAATGTATTTACTTACCTGAAACCCCGGGCCGGTGCCTCTATCAGCATAAAAAAAGGCACCTGCCCGTGGGTTATTCCAGCGAGAACCACGGAGCACTTCTCTTCCGTCTCTTGCTTTCTTTGAGCTGGTGCGAATGTGCATTAGAGTGAAAAGCCAAACTTTAATGAAACATCGGTTATTTCATTTGACTGCGCGTGTGTCTGCCCGGGGAAATTTGAAGAGAGAAGAAGCCGGAAGAAAATGGTGCTAGCTGGAATAACCTCCCAGGATTGTAACTTCCAACCACCATTGGTAATTATACAACTGCTTTTCTAGGTATAGAATACAGTACTGAGAGCCATGTTGTTCTTTCACTAATAGTTTCTTATTACAGAGAGAGAGCTGTAAGACAATGGCCCATTGCAGTACTATTTATGTCTTTATATGACTCTGCGCAAAGCAATTTAGTTAACCCTTGGCAATGCCATATTAATTAAAAAATAGTGCTTTGAAATAATGAAACCTAAATCATTTGCTTCATGCAAAACTGTATTACAGAGCTTCCAGACTCATCAGTTGATTGCTACATTTATGGGCAAAACAGTGCTATACAGCACAAATGTAAGATGGCTTCTTTAGCCATCTGCAGAATATCAGAATCTGCTGCCTGATGGCACGTGAGCTGCCAAAGCATCTAAAGGCTTTGGCGCCCATTTACAAACTGTCCATCTGCTGCATGGCACAAGTGACAGCTGATTCTTTTGCAATTGGTAAGATGTAGTAGACCTGAGCCATTAAGTTACTGATTCTAATCACCCAAGGTTCCTCCTTTGAGCTTCATTAGTCAATTAGCCAGACACAAGACATGCTCTGTTCAATATTACAAGCTTCTTATTAACAGAAGGAAGGCTGGTGTTAAACGAGGTCTATAGTAACCCAAGGCATAACGTTTTGCCTCTAGAAATAAAAGCATATTGGCAATGTTTAAAGCATATTGGGACATAACAATAGTCTAAAGACCTCAGTATGAATTCAGACATTTGACCAGATGTCTGTTTGACAGTATTATAAGGGCTAGTTTTTATTATTTGGAAAATCACTGTTCTGTGTTATTATTGCTAGAACATATTCTTTCTGTTCGTATCCCTGAACAATTCCTTACAATGTCAAAACATCTTAAGTTGTCAGTTAATGTGTGTATGTAACAAATAGATTTATTTCATAAATGATGCATTTAACAGCTACGATGCACTCTTCTGCTTGATGCCCTCACATGATTAGGGGCTCAGTCATTTTGACAGATGTAGCCATGTTGATAATATTCCACTGTTCTTTACTCATGATACTCGTCAAACGTGTTAGTAGTGAAGACAAATGTTAAGAACCCTTGCTGGTTCATCGTTCCTAACTAGAAATTGGCTTGCTTAAACTATTTGTAATATCAGCTGTACCCTGAGAGGCAGCTGAAAAGGACTAACCTTTTTGTCAGGAGGGCCCTGATTGCCCCAGTTTTCCCCAACACCCTTTTGAGGTCCCTGAACTTTCTGCTGTAGTAACCAACAGGATATCTGAGCAAGTCAAAGTCAGACATGTGTCAAAATCAGGAGAGCAAATAAACAAAAGTCTTAGGCAGGATTTGTCACTGAATCCAGCTTGGGCAATAAAAACAAACAGGGACTGACATGTTAAAACTAAGTAAGCTGTATGAGAAAAGTTTATATAAATACACCAGTAAATCCACCAAGTAAGAAACACTGCATTTCTTTCCTTCTATTATGTACACATGGGCTTCTGTATCAGATTTCTTTATTTCAGGTTAAACCTCCAGGGCACTGTCTTGAGCATGCTCAGTTTTCTCCTCTCCCCCTTACTCCTACAGGAAGTGATGTCACACCAAGCTAATATGGTAGCTGCTATTATACACAAACAGAGAGAGCTTCTGGAGCAGGTTACTCAGCTATGGTAAAGCATTCTACAAAATAATTATAGCGTTCTAGCTTGCACCTTTTTGATTAATCTATTGGCAATAAACTGCCTTGGTAGCTTTCCTTCTCCTTTAAATCTAAAAGGGTACCAATATCTGAAGGCAAGGAAATTATGTCTTTGCTTTAAAATTAGAAAAAATCACAATGACACCACAATGCATGCCAACACAAATGTTGTGTATCTACACATACAGGTGACTGAGAACCAGCAAGATGAGAGGTAAAAGAATTCATTGGCCTCCTGGCTCGTCTTAAAGTAGCCCTGATTCAGGTGCACCTACTGGGGCTCCCAAGGCTTATCAGAAAATTTTCTGTGGAAATCTTTTACCAAGCGAAGGGCATACATGTGTCTAGAGTAAACCCAAGACCCTTCCTCAAGGCCAAAACCCTTCCAATGAACAAAATACTGAATGTTATCTTGAAATCTTCTTGAATCAACAATCTCTTGTACTTTAAACATGTGCCTTGTTCACCAAGCCTTTCTTAACACTGTGTTCTGTGGATGTAGTGCTTTGATATGTTAGTTTGAGAATCCAAATGGTGTCATTTAATGTGCAATAATCTCTGAAATGTACAGTAGAACTGGAGGTTTGAATTGTTCAGCTTAATATGGGTAGTGGGACACAGTGCTGCCTAACACTGGCACTATGGAACTAAAATACTTTATAAGTATAAGTGGTAATGGATACAGTGTGCTGTTTTGTACCTCTTGTACACTATAAGGTTTTGAATAAATACATTTTAAGACTTTTGTCTTTTATCTAGAATGCTTGGGACCTGGGGTTTTCATGATAAGGGCCTTTCTGTAATTTAGATAACCATACGTTACTGAAAAATAATTTAAATAAACCCAATAGGCTGGCTTTGCTTCCAATAAGGCTTAATTATATCTTAGTTGGAATCAAGTACAATGTACTGTGTTAGAAAAGAGTAATCCGAACTAATGTGAATTAGTTGATTAATGTGGAGTTTATGAAGATGGAATTTGGAGCTTTGTGGATTACAGGTTTGTGGTTAATGGATCCCATACTTGCATAAGAAAATATACATATCACATTTTATTAATACTTTTCTTGGCTGTTAAGGAACCCTGCAGTCAAGAATTGTTTTAAGCATTTCCCAAGCATGCCAATCATCAAGCTGTAGTCAAATACAGTCTGTATTGGGATGTTATAGTTCAGGGGCTGTGCTACACTATAAAACCTGTAGAGGTCACCAGGGTTGGATCCTTGACGGGAGGTATATTTCCCCATTATTTGGGCTATGGTCCCTTTAAGCAGCATGTATTCCACCCAGGTACACACCTGATTTTGACTCTGCATAAAGAGGAGTCACAGGTGCAATTGGGGTGGAGAGAATGGTGCCTGGAGCCTGTGAGCTGCAAGTCTTTGTACAGGCTAAGGGAAAGGACTGAACCATATATCCTTGTGTGCAAAGGACTAAAGTCTGCTAATATTGGACATTTGCTGGGTTTGTTGTTTGGCCTCAAGTGGACTGACCAGGCCTGCTTTGGACATTGTAAACCCAAAGGACTTTCACAAGCTGAAGTAAGCTGTTTATTATATGTTAATTTAACTTTCTGCTGAGGAAAAGCTACTTTGAGTTTAAGTTTCAAAATAAATTGACTTTCTCTAAGAAACTGTGTACTGCGTGCTGGCTGCGATTCCCCCTCAATATTACAAGTGGTGTTTCGGATGCGGGCAGCAGCACTGCAGAGAAAAAGTTTCCATTTAAAAAGTGTCATTTAAAGGGCCAGGCTCCAGTGTATCATGGAGGAGTTGCTGCGGCAATTGGCCATGGCAACAGTGCAGTTGCAGCAGAGCATGGCAGCTCAGCAGAAGGCCACAGAGGTGCAACTGACTGCACTCAGGGAAGCTACTACAGCTCAAGCCACTGCCCTGCGGGATTCTACAGAGGCCCAGTCCAAAATGCTGGCTGAGGCAGTACAACAGCTAGCTCATGGGCGAGAATCAGCAGTGGTTAACCCTAACAGCCAGACAATAATAAGGGCAAGCAATTTCCTGCAAAAGATGATGCCCACAGATGATGTGGAAGCCTTTCTGATGACCTTTGAAAGGACTGCAGAGCGGGAAGAATGGCCCCGAGACAAATGGGCTGGTCTCCTTGCCCCATTCCTGACTGGGGATCCGCAGAAAGCTTACTATGACCTTACCCCTGCAGACGCCCTCCACTATGACCGGCTCAAGGCAGAGATCCTTGCCCGTCTGGGAGTGACCACAGCAGTCAGGGCACAGAGGGTGTACAGCTGGAAGTATCGGAAGAATACTCCACCGAGGTCACAAATGTATGATCTAATACAGCTGGCAACAAAGTGGCTGCAGCCTGAGATACTCACCGGTCCACAGATGGTGGAACGCTTCGTGCTAGACCGGTTTCTGAGGTCGCTGCCAGTTGAACTACAGCGCTGGGTCAGTCATGGAGACCCTAAAACAGCGGACCGGCTGGTGGAGATGGTGGAGAGATACACCACAGTGGAGGAGCTACTACCCCCAACAAGTCATCTAGACCCCGCTCCAACCCGGGCGGCAAAGTTCACTTCTGCAGGAAAGAGTTCTTCACGGAACCCTGGAACCAGCATAAAGGACGACGACAAGAGATTATCCACTGTCCCTCCTGCATTACAGCCAGGCCCCACAATGCCCCAGAAGTATGGGGGTGTGCAGTGTTGGCGATGCCAGGCATGGGGCCACATGCGGGCTCAGTGCCCCCTACAGGTGGAACCTATGCAGTGTGATGTCCTACGGAGAGTATCCTTTTATGCTCAACCAGCTTGTATTGCAGGTCTTGATTTGCCAGAAAGGTGTTTTGAATGTAAAGTGGATGTGAACGGTGTTTCTGGTAAAGCCCTGCTTGATTCAGGGAGTATGGTTACCCTTGTACAAGGGAACGTGTCCAAGAAGATGCGTCAGGAAGCAAAAACTCTCAGTGTCGTTTGCATACACGGGGACACTCGGACATATCCACTGTTGACAGTGACAATTTCCACTGCTTGTGGCACCGTTACTCATGAGGTTGGTGTGGTAAAAAAAATTGTTGTACCAGGTTATTCTTGGGCGGGACTTTCCATTGTTTTGGGAACTTTGGGAGAAAGTTAAGAGGGAAATGTTTATTACTGTAAAGAGTGATTGTGTCCCTACTCCCTTACCAATAGAGGCCGATGCACCACGGCTGGTTGAAAATGCCCTGGAAAAGGTATTCTTGCAAAATGCACCAGAGGGTCAAGAGGTTGCTGACCATCCATGTCTGGAAACTGAGCTGACCTCTGAGGGGGGGGGATGATTTTCCATTACAGGTCATGTTGGGGGAGGATGACGAAGGAACCTCCTCTGATTCCGTTGATCCTGACCTGAATGTTTCAAAAGGTACCTTTATTACCGCCCAAATGCGAGATCCCACCTTAGCAAATGCCAGAGCGCAGGTGTCTGTAATTAATGGAGTACCCCAGGAACCTGGTGCTGAGGAGAGGTTTCCCCATTTTGCTGTTAATAGGGACCTGTTATATCGGGTTGCTAAGACCCGTGAAGAAATTGTGGAGCAGCTGTTAGTACCCCAACCCTTCCGGCGGATGGTGCTAGACTTTGCGCACAATGAAGCGTTAGGGGTCATCTAGGAGTAGACAAAACAGAGGCTCGGATAACTGACAGATTTTACTGGCCAGGGTTAAAAGCAGAGGTGAAAACTTATTGTGCTTCCTGTCACACCTGCCAGTTAACTGCACCAGTTTCACGTTTTCGCAGCCCTTTGGTACCCTTGCCCATAATCGAGGTTCCGTTTGAGCGCATTGCCATGGATATCGTGGGGCCACTGGTAAAGACTGCCAGGGGGCACCAATATATCCTGGTAATCCTCGATTATGCCACTCGCTATCCGGAGGCAATACCCTTGAGAAAACCTACGTCTAAAGCCATAGCACGAGAGTTATTTAACATGTTCACACGGACAGGTTTTCCCAAGGAGATCCTCACGGACCAAGGGACTCCATTTATGTCAAAGGTAATGGCTGATGTGTGTCGGTTATTTCAGATCAAGCAGTTGAGAACCTCCGTCTACCACCCTCAGACAGATGGTCTGGTAGAACGGTTTAATAAAACACTAAAAACAATGTTGAAAAGAGTGGTTCAGAAGGATGGGAAGGATTGGGACTGTTTACTCCCTGCTGTCTTGTTTGCCATCCGAGAGGTACCGCAGGCTTCCACGGGGTTTTCACCGTTTGAACTGGTTTACGGGCGGAGACCTCGGGGACTGCTTGATCTTGTAAAAGAAACATGGGAAAGTGAGTCCAGCCCCCACAAAAGTGTAATTGAGTATGTTTCACAAATGCAAGAGCGTATTGAAAAAATAATGCCCCTGGTCAGAGAACACCTACTGAGTGCCCAAGAAGCACAAAGCCGGGTATACAACCGGACAGCTAAGATAAGGCAGTTCCAGGTGGGAGACAGAGTAGCAGTACTGATACCCACGGTGGAAAGTAAATTCCTGGCCAGATGGCAAGGTCCGTTTGAGATAGTCAAGAAAGTGGGGACAGTGAACTACAAAGTTCATCAGCCAGGGAAACGTAAACCCTATCAAATTTACCATATAAACCTCTTAAAGCCCTGGAAAGAAAGAGAACTAGTTTCGGCCATGGGGAGTGTCCGTGTTGATCCTCAAGTCACTATTGATAGTGTCAAAATTGCTCCCACACTCTCAAGATCGCAGGTCCAACAGGTTAAAGAGTTCCTCCAGAGAAACAACGGGATATTTTCAGATTTGCCTGGGCTCACTAATTTAATAGAGCACCACATCCTTACTGAGCCCCGAGCAAAAATCTTTATGAAACCCTACCGTATTCCAGAGGCTCGCAGAAAAGCAGTTTCAGAGGAGGTGAAAAGGATGTTGGAGCTGGATGTCATTGAAGAATCGCAGAGTGAGTGGTCAAGCCCAATTGTGCTAGTACCCAAGCCCAACGGAACTCTGCGATTCTGTAATGATTTCCGGAAACTGAATGAAATCTCCAAGTTTGATGGGTATCCAATGCCACGGGTGGATGAGTTAATAGAAAGATTAGGCCCTGCCCGCTACATCACCACGTTAGACTTGACTAAAGGGTATTGGCAGATACCTTTGGCCAAGGAGGCCCGGGAGAAAACGGCATTCTCCACTCCGGAAGGTCATTTCCAGTATAAAAGAATGCCATTTGGGTTACAGACAGCCCCTGCAACTTTTCAGAGAGTCATGGACAGGTTACTGCGCCCACACCAAAGATATGCATCAGTCTATCTGGATGATATTGTAATTTTTAGCCCAGATTGGGAGTCCCACCTTCCAAAAGTCCAGGCAGTGTTAGATGCCATACAGAGAGGGGGTTTCACAGTAAACCCAGAGAAATGTGCCCTGGGAATGGAGGAGGCCAAGTACCTGGGGTACATTGTTGGAAGGGGGTTGGTAAAGCCCCAAGTTAACAAAGTTGAGGCAATCCAGGACTGGCCACGCCGACTCACCAAAAAGCAGGTTCGGGCATTCCTGGGAATTGTGGGGTACTACAGACGTTTTGTCCCCAATTTTTCATCCATTGCAGCTCCATTAACTGAATTAACAAAAGGGCGAAAGTCAGTTATGATAGACTGGAATGCCGATGCAGAAAAAGCATTTGTAGAGCTGAAGGGTGCGTTGTGTCGTCACCCTGTCCTGGTTGCCCCAGATTTTTCACGAGAGTTCGTAGTACAGACAGATGCCTCAGATGTTGGGTTGGGTGCAGTTCTGTCCCAAGTGATTGAAGGAGAGGAACATCCCATTGTTTTTCTCAGTAGGAAGTTGACGCCCGCTGAAAAAAACTATGCAGTGGTGGAGAGGGAGTGTCTGGCCATAAAATGGGCACTAGACTCTCTACGCTATTATTTGTTGGGTAGGAAATTTAGGTTGATTTCCGACCATGCTCCCCTGACGTGGATGAAAAGAAACAAAGGAACAAATGCTAGAGTGTCCCGGTGGTTTCTCTCTCTGCAGGAATTCAACTTTGTGGTGGAGCACAGGCCTGGTAAGATGCACCAGAATGCTGATGCCCTTTCTAGGGTTCATTGTCTGGGTGTGCAGAGTGCCTCCACCTCCTCGGGGTTGAGGCAGAGGGGGGGATATGTAGAGGTCACCAGGGTTGGATCCTTGACGGGAGGTATATTTCCCCATTATTTGGGCTATGGTCCCTTTAAGCAGCATGTATTCCACCCAGGTACACACCTGATTTTGACTCTGCATAAAGAGGAGTCACAGGTGCAATTGGGGTGGAGAGAATGGTGCCTGGAGCCTGTGAGCTGCAAGTCTTTGTACAGGCTAAGGGAAAGGACTGAACCATATATCCTTGTGTGCAAAGGACTAAAGTCTGCTAATATTGGACATTTGCTGGGTTTGTTGTTTGGCCTCAAGTGGACTGACCAGGCCTGCTTTGGACATTGTAAACCCAAAGGACTTTCACAAGCTGAAGTAAGCTGTTTATTATATGTTAATTTAACTTTCTGCTGAGGAAAAGCTACTTTGAGTTTAAGTTTCAAAATAAATTGACTTTCTCTAAGAAACTGTGTACTGCGTGCTGGCTGCGATTCCCCCTCAATATTACAAACCCTATTCAACTGAAAGCTTGCTGAAAACTTTGCACATTCTAATGTAATTGAAGTCTATCAGAAAACCCTCAACTTGGTAATTATTATATGGTATTTTCTGCTTTATTTCAATTTCAATTAGCAGGGAAAACACATTCAAAAACATGAAGCTCTAAGTATTGTTATTACACATTACAGAAAAAAGTGGTAGTTGATTGAATGTGCAAATGCACAGATTTTGGGAGGTACTGGCCCTTTAACTAAGGAATGATGCTATCTTTTTAAGAAGTTGCTTATTTTCATTTCAAGTTATTTTGCACTAATGCTCTGATAGCTTTGCTTAAAGGGCTTGTTTACAGGCACCAGCAGAAGCTGACAGCTACATTGCGTGATTCCTGCACAGACAGTCAGTGACAGATAATTGACTATCATTGCATTTTCCCACACCTTCGCTCACTTCTTTATTGTTATTATCTCGTTGTTACCATATTTGCATTTTACATTTGGAGATGTTGCTAAAACGTGGCACTGAGATGTTGAACTTTTAATTGTTGTGGGAAATAAGTTGGCTGATGTTTCTTTACGACTGTAGAAAAGATGCCATTTTTCGCCCATACCTAATCGCAATTCAACACCCTTTTAAGCACTGCTTGTGCATGAACTTCTAACAAATACATTCTCTGGAAACCGCCACTTTTTTTTTTTTATTTGGAAGTAACACCATCTTTTTGTTAGATTTGTAGCAATCCTATCTTTTCTCCACTGTTTTTAAGTCGAAAATGAAAAATTTGTATAGAAGATGTTTGTGCATCATATTGTGCTGAATGGTATGTAGGTCAGCAGGCTGCACCACAGCAGATAAGGCGCAGTGAACAAGTGTTCTATGTACTTACAAGCAAATATCTGTCATAATAGAAGTAGACAGATCTACAAGAGCGTTTTGGCTTAGGAAATGTTTCTTGTCATTAGCATTTAAAAAAAGCTCTGAGATTCAGGCCTATCAGCAACGATTCACAGCAAAAGCCTGGCTTGCACAGGTTGTTATCTGTTCAGTACAGAGGTGCAGCTGGTTAGCAAATGGATTTGCAGATTTTTTTTTTTTTTTTTTGGTAGGGATGAGTAAAAACTGGAAAAAAGAAAAAAAAAAAAGAGGAAAAAAAAACCAGGTACTTACATGCCATTCTGAATGTAACAATTTTGTTTGTGCTATAAACTAAACCATTTTCCAAACTGAGCTTTCAGATATTGAATAAAAAAAAATGATAGAAATAAAAAAGAACAAAAACAAGAAAAATAGAATTCTTTACTTGTCTTGATAGTTCCCAGCAGAATTTTATTATGCATGCATTCGTACTAGCAAAGCATCTTTGTGCCATGCCAGCAAAGCTATTATTTATTAATAATGATTATTAATATTTGATTATTATTATTTGTGATACCCCTTCAGCCAAAGTATTTTCAGACGTAATGTTACAATATGCTAAACAAAAACAATTTTACATACTAAAGTGCTGCTCACCGAAATCTTGGTTTAAAAAAATGATAATTTAACAAAAAAAAAGAACAAAATTGATGAATATAAAATTAAACTTGTCCGAAGGCTATTAATACAGTATGTTATTCTATGCAGGGTATTTTCTAGGCAAATACAGGTGAAACAGCCATGAAGAATAAAAACAAAAGCTTAAAAGAAGTTAGCACCATTTGTGGAAATTCAACTCAAGCAATTGTCTATAAATGAGTGGGAAAGTTTTACTTCTAATCTTTTTAAAGCTGCGTCTCATATCACACACTATGTTATGCCACATCTCCCAGACACAGCAATGTTTTTGAATGCATGGATAAGGAACAAAGCCATAAATCTAGCTCAGAAATACAAGGTTCATTCATCACTGTTTCTAGTGCTAAATTATCCAAGAAAAAATGTCTTTGATGAAACATACAAAAAAAATTATTGGTTTTCCAGAATTATGATTGGTTCATGCATTTTTCTTAAGTGGCTTTATAATAATAGTTCATTGCTAACAGGAATGCATTTCAAGCTTGCCTGTAATGTATCACATACTTGTATGCAGTCACAATCATAAAGGTAATTAATTTAGTTGGAGCTGGACTGTCAAGCCAGAGGTTTAAAGGTGCTACCTGTCTGCTGATTGTTAAGGTTTGTAGGAATGCTGACTTTCAACTAGTTGTGGGCATGCAAAGAACTTTTTTTTTTTTTTTTTTTTAAATGTTGTTCTTAAAAGAAGGATATTTTTGTTGCTGTTTCTTCACTTGCTAAAGCTGTCCATTCACTGAGTTGTAAGTCATGGAAATTTTAAACAACAATTTCAACCACAGCTCCTTCTGTATCCTACTGGGAGCCAGTTTTGACAGACAGTCTGTGATTCCATTGGATGATGTTTATTTCTTCCAGGCACAGAAAATCCTGCCTGAGGTTTCCTCCCATCTGTGCTTCACCAGGCTTATGGTTAAATCGGTGCAAACAGCTGTAATAGTGGGTGGTGCAACCAAGTGGGTGCTCTGGGAGGAGAGGAGGAGTCTGCCAAGAACGTAGGGAGACACAAGAAAAGAGAAGTAGTGAGGTGCAGAGGAATGAAGGACTTTGAAGGTTATAAGAATGAGTTTGTAAGTTATTCTTTGTTTTATTTGAAGTCATGATAAGGAATTCAACTCAGAGCTCTATATTTCTACTTGAATGCCCCAGCACCTTAAATTAAACCCCTCTGGAACAGAAATGGTTGTTTTTCCTCCATCCTACACTCATAACATCCCAGTAGTATCTATCACATAACTCCATAATCACTCCAGGCCTGGTGCCTTGGGGTTATCCTTGATCCTGTTCTGTCCTTCACTTCTCATTTAGTCATTTCCACCTAAGGAACATTTCTAAAATACAATATTTTATCACCCAAGATGCCACCAAGTTCTGATTTATTCTCTCATCATATCATTCATTGAGTTCTGCAAATGTATATGAATTGGCCTTCACCTCCACTCCAGAGACTCTCTAGTCCATAAAAAATTCTGCACATACATCTCTGCAACCGACCCGTGTCACTCTGCAAGTCTCTGCAATGGGGTGTGGACACAGGTGTGATCCCATGGTAGCTATGGCACTGTTTCAGCAGTAGAAATATTTGAAGGGGAGAAGAATATGGAGAGTAAAAGACAATAAAAAAGAAGAGAA
This sequence comes from Xenopus laevis, assembly GCF_017654675.1. Classification (NCBI taxonomy): domain Eukaryota; kingdom Metazoa; phylum Chordata; class Amphibia; order Anura; family Pipidae; genus Xenopus; species Xenopus laevis. The sequence continues at coordinate 46,372,428 of NC_054381.1, forward strand.
AAAAAAGGGGCAGAAAATGTCATGACACCAGAAGAAATGGGGTAGGATAAAAGAGAATAGCAGAAGCAAAATGGGAATACCTGAACCAAATGGAAGTGGTGAGATCAGAATGTGAAAAAAAAAGAAGGGCCCATTCTGGTTTGATTTGTTGACTTTGCACAATCACCTACACACTTTTTGCTTATTCACAAAATACATTTATCTCTCTCAACTTGAACCCAGCTGAAGTCTCTGTGCCGAGATCAGAGATAATATCCAAGGCTTAGCCGTGTATCACAATGTGCTGAAATGTTCTTCTATTAAGAGAAGCCCATTGTTAAGTCATCCTCTGACCCAGTGCTATAACAATATAACTATAACAATAATACGGACGTTTTTCTCTAGCAGAGACAATTCTGCATGGGGCTTTTTATGCAGAACTTCCTATTCACTCTTATTGGGAAGATTACAGAATATATTAATGGGAATATGTAGGCAGCCCTCAGGCATTTACTATGTATGCATGGAAGTTAAAACATATGCTAACTAAAATGGAAATAAATAAAGCCCTTTTTCACATTATTGGCTTGGACTAAATGGCATATCATTAGGATCACTGTAGTTTTTTTTTAGAATCAGAGAATGAAGAAAATGCGGGAAAATTCTACTAGTCCTGATAGCCTAACTGTAATCTAACATAGCTTATTAATTGAACTGCAAATAGCAGGTTCTGTTTAACCTTGAGTTGCCAAAGTAGAATTACTGTGGAAGAAGAAAATGACCATCAATTGCACAGCCATGTAACTAGGCCACAAGGAGAAATGTTAGTTTGCTCCTGGTTTTAATTGACAGCGGTGGATTACAGCCAAATACCTTGAGGTAAGATAGTGTTAATATATTACAGATATATTGCCAGTGCCAGATTTATGTCAAAAGAGATACATGCTTTAGTTAGAAAGTTTGATACCTGTGCCTATGCACAAATGAAATATTTATGAGATTATTTTTGTAATATATTTAAACTGTTTTGCAGGTAAGCCTTCTCTAAATGCTCCAGAGTACACTGCAATGTTGTATGGGAATTTATATCAAGCAAAATTACAATTACACTGTTTATTTCTATATTTCTAAAGTATATTCTGAAATAATGATGTGTACTATGCTATTTCAAAATTTGTTTAGATGTCTGTATTGTTCTGCTTAATTGTACATATTTAATTCGTAACCACCTTTTTTATATACATTGTACACCTTCTGCAAGAATTGTAGCCTGGTGGTAACCCCATCTAATATGTAAACAACTAAAGTAAACAACTAGAGTATCGTCTTCGTTCATGGTCAAAGTTCAGTGAGCAAATCTAAGGAACAGTTATTTTTGCAGTTTACAAGCCCCTACTATAGGAGTCTGATTGACCAAGATACTACTTGGTTATCTATTACCTAGCCAATTAAGTTGCTGGTAGGTTGGGCCCACCGGGGCTTCTGCCTCAGGGCCCCTGTCGTGGCAGAAAGAAAAGCAGGGTGTGGATCTGGGCTGGCGGAGACCACTAGAGCCGGTGTCCTGTCGGCCCAGTCTGACCCCGCTGGCAGGGAAACTACATAATTTTCTTCCTTCCTGATAGAAGGGCAGATTTAAAAGTATATCTGCCATACTAATTGTGGGAGGCTTCATGTCATTTAACCTTCCTGGACTAGCATATTCACTAAAAAATCAGCACCCTACCAAAATAGATTATTGAGTAGCTGGGATCACATATCAAAAGACAATCTATGTAAACATGTCATGTACCTTTAATAAAGAAGCAGGCTGCATGTGAAGAGAGTTTTAAAAAGAAAGATTATGGTGGTTATTTGTCAAAGATCAAATTTTAGACTTTTTTATACCTCAAATTGCTTCCTATTTAAGAAACAAATCGAATGGAAAAAACTTGAATCAGCGAGTTCAGGGTTAATAACCCGAAAACTAAAATTGATAGAGTTTTCTGTGATTGATTTTTGGCAAAACCCTCCGAAAAAAAAAACTTGAACCTCATGAAGGCTATTAATATCTTCAAATGGTTCAAGGTACCTCTGCCATTGACTCCTACATGACATTGACAGGTTTTAGCTGGTGTATTTTCTGATTCAAGCTATTTCCTGGGTCAGGGCATAATAAAGCTTGAAAAATTAAAAAAAAATAAAAAAAAATAGATTTTTAACTCAAACATATTTTCGACCTAAGAAATAACCTCAAAAACTTAAATTTTCTTGGAAAACACAAATTGATCATTAAAAAATCTGCCCCTAAATGTTGTTGAGCAATCTTTAAGTAACCCTCACCTGAATTAATGAACTCACGCTGGGTCTGGGCATTTTTTAAACACTTGTGAACAAAACCGAAGATTGACAAGATTACTAAAACCAAGTGTGAGTTCATTAACTCATTCAGGGTTTTCATATAGATTGCTGGAGCCCCAATGCTCAAGCAATATTTTATAGGCCCCAAAAGTGTCTTATTTTTCACTTATCATTTTTGTAAAGAATGCATATAACTGATATGTGAGCTGTTATCTGGAACCCCATTATACATAAAACAATAAATAAAATCCCTAAGTGGGTTATTGTATTACAGAAAAGACCTCTTATAATGAAAAACCTCAGGTCCTAAGCATTAATAACTTGTTCTCTGAGCCTTTTTGTTTCTGTATGGGCATTTCAACTGTGGATTAAAACTTCTAGAACCTATGTATGTTATGTTTCTATATATTTCCCATAGCCCTATGTGTGTAACGATTTCTAAAGCAATGTGTATACCTTTGGTGCTGTATAAATAAATAGAATACAAGCAAACTTAAAATGTAAAAGTGATTGTCCTTTATTAATGATATAATATTGTAGCCGTGTAGTCTAGCATGACAGTATGAATATGAAGAGTAAATATGTGCAGGGAGCTCCCGCAATTTGTCCATCTTGAACACACAGTAAACAAATTGCACCATTTATTTCTGCTGAATAAAAGGTAATGTATGTATTTGTGCCACATACACAATAAGGGGGTTATTTACTAAACCTCAATTTTTTCTGGTCAGGGTTTATTGGGCAAATACTTGAATTTTGAGTGGGAAAAAAAATAAAATTTTTCAAGATTTATTATACCCCAAATCTGCAAAAAGTCAGAATCCTAAAATCCGCCATCTAAAACCGGCCGAGGTCATGTAGAAGTCAATGGCAGACGTCCCTTTTACAATTTGAAGATATTGTGGTCTGCACTGGTTTTCGTCCAATAATTCGAAACCCAAAAAATTTAGAGATTCAGGCACTAAATCAGAAAAATATGCATGATTCAGGTTTTTGCTCTATTTTTCCCAACTCGACTTTTTTGAGTTTTTTATTGATAAGTTAAAGATTATAAGATAAAATTGTGGATGGGAGTTTGGTCGAGCTTGGTTTAATAAAAATATGAGATTTATTAGTATTATGAGTTTTAGTAAATAACTACCTTAATGTTGGCTCTGTTTGTACTTACAGTATTTAAGAGCTTGGGTAATTATTAAGCTATTATATTGTACTAAGTAGCAAGATCAGCGCTATTACTGCTTACTGAGGAGGGATGCACAGAATAAATTTTTTTCATGATTTTCCAAATCCTGCATCTTTCAGGAAGGATTCAAACCAAATCCAAAGCCTAATTTGTACATGAAAATTAGGGGAGCGATAAAAGGGAAAGAAAGTCTATGGGGGTAAACGTAATAAAATTTGCAAGAGCAAAACTTTGGTAATAAAAAGTTAGCTTTCGAGATGTAATATTCTTCGTTAGGCTTATGCTGCATTGCAAATCATAATTGCGCATTGCGAACCATTAACACCTGCTCTGCAGTTTTGTTAAATATTTTGTTGCAAAAAATGGTTTGTGATTGCAAAATTTTATTACATACTTTGTGAAGAAGTCGTTGAGGTCTTTAATCAGTAAAAAATGTCACAAACAGGGTCACTAACATTCGCAAGCATCTTTGCAAACGTTTTTTGAGCTAACAAAGCATATTACATCCCCCCTTAATTGCTTCAGTGTGCAGAAAGAAAATGTAATTGCCTTAATCACGTGACCTAAAGTCACCTGTTTTTAAAGGGATACTGTCATGGGAAAAATCAGTTAATAGTGCTGCTCCAGCAGAATTTTGCGCTTAAATCCATTTCTCAAAAGAGCAAACAGATTTTTTTATATTCAGTTTTGAAATCTGACATGGGGCTAGACATATTGTCAATTTCCCAACTGCCCCAAGTCATGTGACTTGTGCTCTGAAAAACTTCAATCACACTTTACTGCTGTACTGCAAGTTGGAGTGATATCACCCCCCTCCCTTTTCCCCCCCAGCAGCCAAACAAAAGAACAATGGGAAGGTAACCAGATAGCAGCTCCCTAACCCAAGATAACAGCTGCCTGGTAGATCTAAGAACAACACTCAATAGTAAAAACCCATGTCCCACTGAGACACATTCAGTTACATTGAGAAGAAAAAACAACAGCCTGCCAGAAAGCATTTCTCTCCTAAAGTGCAGGCACAAGTCACATGACCAGGGGCAGCTGGGAAATTGACAAAATGTCTAGCCCCATGTCAGATTTCAAAATTGAATATAAAAAAAATCTGTTTGCTCTTTTGAGAAATGGATTTCAGTGCAGAATTCTGCTGGAGTAGCACTATTAACTGATGCATTTTGAAAAAAACATGTTTTCCGATGACTGGATCCCTTTAAGAGTTCTGATTCTTTTCAGTAAAAGAATTCTTCCAAATCCTGCTTAAAAAGGCTTGGATTTGGCCAAATCCCAAGCTGAATCCAGGATTTGGTGCATTCATTTAGTCTTTGGCCGTCAACTGTATCAGTACAGAGTTTGGCAAAATATTAAGCAGAAAATGTATTTATTCTGTAGCTTTCCACTGCCAAAATGCCAAATTCAGCAAGGCAGTGTCAGATTTGCCCAATGGGATATCAGAAAAACTCCTGGTGGGTGCAGGTGTCAGTGGGTATCCTGCTCAACCAACCATTTGTCTTGTATGCCTATACCATGGCCATTCCCCATTTATGAATGAGTAGCAAGAAGGGAGATGGAAGAATAAATGATAATATGTAAGGAGCAGTGATTAAGATAATAATGAAAGTGAGTGAAGAGAGAAGGAAACTGTGGTTTAAAGTTTTCTGGCAGTGTTACCCCATTCCGACACTGCAACAAAGGGTGCTAATGTGTCTGACAAGTTACTATAAGAAGCTTTGGTGGGACATAGATGTGTGTCATACATTGCTAATAAATAGAGTGATCCAGCAACGTCACATTTATTTTTTAAAGACCAAATAATATAATCTAAAACCAAGGGTTATAAGGACACAGTGCTAAGAAAGGGAAACAAAAACTTTGCCGGCCTGGACATTTAAATGAACAGTAGTTAGCTAATCCACATATTTGCTGGATTAGCTCTTCAAGACCCACTTGTAAAAAACGCAGACGTTAACAAGCATAAGGAGAGTCTGTTGGAAAAAAAAGCATTTATGAAAAATATTGTTATAAACACAAACTTGACACCTTTCCTCCTGTTCCATTTCATATTTATTAACATTTCAATAAAGACCAGAAAGGGACAGATGGACTGTAACCTAAAATGTCGAGGCAACTGTATTTTTAAAGCAGATTTCAGCAGTGTTTTACTATGTCTGAAAAGTAATTCATATCAGCAGCAGGGTCCAAGATATTTACAGCATGTTAGCTTTTTATGAGAGCACTACGTTATTTTTTGTTTAATTCATTTGACTCAAATGAATAGCCAACTTTATAATTTGCAACAGCGAGGATGAGCCAGTGCAAGTGTGTATGTATGTGTCAGTTTAGCATTGCCTTAATGAAGGGCAAAAAAGATGAAAATTGATAGAAACAAGTGTTTTGCTGTGGTTTCTCTTCTTCCCTTAGCAAGGATGTTTTCACTTGTTTTTATAAAAAAAAGAAAATCCAGTTCCAAAGGAGATTGGCACAGTTTTGTGACTGCAATGCTGCTTTGGCACTACCCATACCTATTTCTGGCAGTGTGGAACATAGAACCTTTTGTCCTCTTTCACTGTTGGTTTCTGTGGAGGAGCCAGCCATTGTGGCTACTCATGAGGCAAGCTTGGCAGATAAACGACCCAGATGCCAGGCTCTGGATTGTACTTCTGTTCTATCTATGGCTGGTCTCATCTCTGGCATCTGCCCTAACTTTGCAGCAGACTGTCTAACCGTCTGCAGAGCACGGCACAGGTTTATACTTCTGGTTGTTTTTAAGCTCCCATGGCCGTTTTCCCTGTATCGTCTTACTCATTTGTTTATTCATAACACACTTTTTATAGTCCTAATAAACAGGGACTTTGTAAACAAGTTTTTCTGTGTATTTATTCCTCTTCAGTGAACATGAAAAAAAACATACATTCTTTTGATGAATTGTGTTTTTAAATGAATCTGCCACAAAAGAAGAACTTGTAGGCAGGTGATCTCACTTACCGAGTAGCTTCTTTACATCCTCTACATGAACTGTAAACTGGCCTGAAGATAAAATAATAAAAAATCCTTTATACATCTGGAAAATCTGCATATTTGCTTGCATTTTCATGGCTTGCAGTTCATTTTAACCCTACAGCTACAAGCATTAAAACGTGTAAGGCTTAAGATAATATTAGTCTTTTAGAACAGATGATTCAAACCATACAGGGACTATAACAAAATAGGAAAGAGTAAACAAAAACACAGTGAAGTGACAAAAAAGCAACAATACCCAATCCCATTTTTGGTCTCAATTCTTATCTGCTAGAAGTGGACATTGTCGTAAATATCTAATGCAATGGTATGATGTTATTCATTGCTTTTAGGCCCTGTCTTGCAAAATAAATGGAGCTCACACTGGTCCTCCCAACGCAATACCTTTATAACTAGAGTTAAGTGCACTTTGCAGGCATAGCTTACAAATGAAGAGAATAGTTCTTACTAGAAATATCTCCAGCCTACTGTATGATGATAATTACAAATGCTCCAGTTATTCCGACGATTTAATGCATTTTAAATGCACAAATTAAATGGGTTGAAAGAAGTAAAAATGAATAAAAAGGAGGAAAGAAATGGAGAGTGAGAGAGAATAAAGGTGCTAGAATAAGAAAGAGTTAAACAGGATGGGTTAATACTGTATTTCTGCTATAGGGCAAGAGAGAGATTACAGGTACTGTATAAAGATATCACAATTAAAAGGAAACTTTGTAGCACAGTTGCACAATGGTGGCCTCAAGTTTGATTCCAGCCAGGACACTTTCTGTATAGATTGTGTATGTTCTCCCTGGGCTTGTGTGGGTTTTCTCCAGATACTCTGGTTTTCTCCTATACCCCATAAATATACAGGTTAATTGGTTCATAATTGGTTAATGTGAGAACTGACAATACATGGGGTTAATGCAATAGGGACCTTAGACTATCAAATGCATTGGGGCAGTAAATGATCTATAATTCCCAAAACTTGTTTTTACCTTTGAACCACTTTCAAATGTAAAAATATGTTAGAGAGCAACATAAGCAGAAAGTTCCTGGGGGTGCCAAATATGGGCTGTGATTGGCCATTTGACAGCCTAAATGAGGCTCTGTTTGACATTACACATGGGTTTTATGCAACAGAACTTTGCCTTCAAACCAGGAATTAAAAAATAAGCCCCTGCTTTGAGGCCACTGGCAGCAACATGTTGCTCTTGAGTCACTGGTTAGAAATCACTGATCTAAAGTGCAGCCAATCTAAAGTGCAGCAGAATGTGCTGGGTCTTAATAAAGAATAATATGTAATAATACTAATGCTATGGGTGCCACAGCCAGCCATAAGGCAAAATACCTTCAAAAGTGTATGGTTTTTCCTATGGCTAGGTATACCAGATACTACTATATGCAAACACCTCATTTCAGATGTTCGCTGTAAGGTCAGCCATTACTTTCCAATTAATTGTTTTGTTAACATTGTAAAACAGCTTACCAATTGGGGGCTGTGGTGTCCAAAGACATATAATAGAGTTAATGATCTAAATTCATTTTTCAGTTCGCAACATTTACAAAGCCGGTTTAGAGAAATCTGAGCATTTGCAATTTGCCACTCACAAAGATAGGCCTTAATTTTTGTTGAATTTGTACCAAACCAAGACTGTCAACCTCAATTCTAAATCTAGACTGTTTCATTATTTAATGTCATTTTTAATATATTATACATTGAGTGTTGCCTTTTCTATTCTGACTATCCCTTTCTTTTCATGTAGTGATACATGTAATCTCATGAACAGCATCTAAAGTCAAGTACTTACAGTATAACATCTGTGAACAAGTTCCAGCTAGCACAATGTGTATTAGATTATTCATTGTTCTCAGTCAATAGCTATTTTAATCATTCTGTAATAAATTGTATATGTAAGCTTTAGCTACAAAGTTTTTGATTTTTGCCATGCAGCTTTTTTTTTCTTTTAGAACCAAAAAATGCTTGATATCGGACCATTCCCTGGATCAACTTGTACTGTGAGCTATCTTTCATAACCCTGTATTCCCTCACTTGCTAAAAAGCCATCCAACCCCTTCTTAAAGCTATCTAATGTATCAGCCTGTACAACTGATTCAGGGAGAGAATTCCACATCTTCACAGCTCTCACTGTAAAAATCCCCTTACAAATACGTATTTAGCCTCTGTACCCGTTCCTGTAGCCAGTTTCTTATCCATGTGGCAATGACTTCATTAAGCCCAACAGACCTTAGGAAGCAGTAATTTGTGGGGCACTCAATCAAATAGTATCTAGTAGAATTAAGTGAAAGGCAACTGGACATTAAAGTTGTTCTTGAAAATGTTTCATCACTCATCTGAGTGGCTTCTTCACTTCAACGGATGTGGTAGGGAATTCCCCGGCATTTAAACCCTTGAGGGTAGTAAAGTCACAGACATCCAATCACAATGGTTTTATTGAACTTCAGTAAGGTGTGGGCTGAAACTCACAGTTGTGTGAAAGTGTGATCCAGTTACAATGGTACCATGATTGTCATTGAGACAATGTTCAATGTATATGACTGGAAGTGTGAATTGTTGTGAATCCATCGAGGTAATGATAGCAAAGCAGCATTGTGGGTTGATGACGAGCAGTGTCTCAGGCCCCCTCCTCTGTTCAGGGATGGTTTCTCCACTTTGGCATAAATGGACTTTTTCACTTTAGTTGAACTGAAGAAGCCAATCTGATGAGTGGTAAAATGTTTAAAAAAAACCCCACTGAATGTCCATTGCCGTTGACTTAATTCTACTAGATTATATTGTGATGAGCGAATTTTTTTCATAAGCCATGGATTCGCAGAGAACCTTTGCATTTCGCAAAACTGCGGCAAAAATTCACAGTGGAAACTTTTTTGTGCTATGACAAAAAAGTCGCCAGGACAAAAACGTCGCTAAGACAAAAAAATCGCCATAACAAAAATGCCCATTGACTTTAATGCATTTGGACAAAATATAATCACAATAAGAAAAAAGCCCATTGACTTCAATGCATTTGGACAAAAAAGTCACAGAGACAATAAAAGTTGCCATTCGGAGTGAGAAAAATGTATTTTATGTACAAATGTCTTTTTATTAAACCATTGCCATTACTATATAATGCATCCTCCAAGAGGTTTCTATGGCCCCCAGCATGGACTCCTTTGTACTATATAATCCCACCTAAAACATGTCATGTATCATACAATCAACCCACAGTGCTGGAGAAATGATTCATTGTTGTGTATGTCCATTGTAAAGATACAAATCAGTTCAGACTTTCAGTGGAGACTGTCTTTAGCAGAATTGCCTGATAAATGTAAAGTGTCTATTACACCAACAGTTTATTTTGTACTATTGATATAATAAAACCTTTCAACTAAGCAGGCCTGAATAATCCTAAAAATAATATATTCTAAAAAAGAAAACAAAATTGAGTTCTGAATAATACAGAAAGTTTTAACATTCCATTTATTCACAGACTGAGAGCTTTTTATTTTAATGATGTGTATGCTCGCTTCCAGAGAAAACCTATGCAAAAAAGCATCTTATTTTATTTCAATAATAATCATTCTGATACATGTACATATCCACGGCTGTTACGGGTTTATGCAGCTGGTTTCATTCAACTTCACTATTAGCTTTGTAAATCAAATATGTAAAACTCGATGTATTTAAAGCAGTTTTGATTGCTTATTTTCCTAATAATTAAAAGGTATTACGCCTTGAATTCATTTGATCAAGTTTCCTGTACCAGGCATTATTCACTGTGCTCTTCACAACACATTAAGCTTTCTAACCCATATGGAACTTAATGCATCTTTCTTGAGAGCTGCTTAGCAAGAACACATGTAGCCATACCTCCCGACATTTTGGAAATAGAAAGAGGAGCCCAGCAATTTGTGTTGACCACGCCCATGTTTGTAGCCACACCCCCTAATTACCATAAAGGGGAACTCTAAAGAAACCATTACAAATCATGAAAAGTCATTAATTGATGTATATTGCAAAGTTGCTTGAAATTATGTTGACTTTTCAAAAAGCTTAAATTATGTTTTTTGTGGCGTTCCCCTTTAATTCTACAAAATTAACAAATTTAACAAAATGTGTTATTACAGTTTTGCTAATGAAGGTGATTGTCTTAAATTGTTACAATTGTATCTTTACTTATCTTAAATTGTTACAAAAGTATCAAAGTGCACCTGCCACATATTCTGGGCTCTCTGCCAAAAGCCTAATACGTTTTAGAACCTCTGTATCATTTCTTTTTTTGACTGTTCAGTGCAGGAGATCAAAGAGAAAGTCTGGACATTTCAGTAACAATCCGGGACTGTGGCTTGAGCTGTCAAAATCGGGACTGTCCCGCGGAAAACGAGACAGTTGGGAGGTATGTATAGCAACTTATGGAGAATAAATGTTAAATGTGGAGGCAAAGTGAGCTCTCTGTATACAAATCCACTACTCTCAAAGGTATAGAGATGAAAGGTTTTTATGAAGCATCTGATACACCCCGGGAGCCACATATCATTTAAAGGTCTTTAGTCTGTTACTGCCCTCTCAGTCAGGGCTTTATTGCATAGATCATTATCATTGCCCAAATGTGACTGTTGTTGCACATAGCAAGTACAGAGGGTAATGCTTCTAATTATCTGACAGAGGTGAATGTAAATTACTACAACTCAGAGGTACAGAGTTTTTTTTTTATCCCCATCTAATACAATTAAATGGAAGTTTCTTTTCTGTGTGATTTTTTTTAAGCTTCTAATTCCTCTCCTTCCTGTGCAGTTTAATATCTGCTAAAAAGCAAGCATTTACAACCTACCTCATAAATCTCTTTCATTTTTCTAATAAGACACGAAAGTCCTTAATTGGCCTTAATGAAATGCACTTAAAGGGCAATAAATGTGTTTAAGACCCGCTTTCAGGGTGAGCTCCGGTACTCTCTCTATGCACTGTGTTAGCCTTTGTGGTAATTAATCACTTATTCATATGTGGCACATCAGTAACAAGATCAAGATACTACAGCACCGTCGCATGATAATAAGCTCCTAAGAAATATGTCAAGATTTAGCTATTCTTTCACATACTAATTTAAAATTATTTTACAACTGTGCAGGCTTCGTTTGCTGCTTAGATTTTACCCAGCTTTTTCAAAATTTTACTAAGAATAATTTTCAGCAAATTATCAATTTTTGTAGATGTCCCTTATGGGCAAAACACAACCCTGTTTTAAAGCTAAATCTTCTGTTTACTTGCCTTTGACAAAGCAACAAAGTATGGGGGCTTGCTTTATTGGAAGAATATTTGTTAGAATATTTACATTTATAGATGTGAATGGGAACTTACCTGGGACATAATTCACAGACTATAATTAGCGATAGTGGCAAAAGCAGTGCAGTGTATAATGTGCAAAAAGTGGGCATAGTTAGCCACTGGCTTCCTCCATTCCAAAATTGCTGTGGGTTTTCACGTTCCGTGAATACAACATTGCCTGCATTTGTTTCTATAAATAAAAATAAACATGTACAGGTATGGGATAATTTTTCCAGAAACCCGTTATCAAGAGAGCGCAGAATTACAGAAAGACCATCTCCCATAGACTCCATTTTATCCTAATAATCCAAAAAATTATATAATTCATCCTTATTGACAGCAAAACCAGCCGATTGGGTTTATTTAATGTTTACATGATGTTCTACTAGACTATGAAGGTATGAAGACCCAAATAACAGTAAAATCTATTTTCCAGAAAACCCCAGGTTCCAAGTGGATAACAGGTCCCATACCTGTATACATATGTCCCACCTATAGATACACTTGCTCAGGAAATGATCTTTGGTTTTCTTTATAAAAACAAAGAAGCAGTTGACAGCAAAAACCGAACAGTTGGTTCATTTAAAGGGTAATGTAATTAAAAGTCGCAAGCATTATTTAAAATGGCGTCTTTGTGAATGTTTAGCACGGCTTGCAATGTAAAATCAGCCGCTGGCGAATATTACATTGCGCATTTTCAACAACAACAACAACAACAAAGGTTTAGCACAAAGGTTTAGCGTTAACACCTGCTCTGGAGTATTGTTAAATATTTTGTCGCTAAAAAGACTTGGCACTTGCGAAATTTAATAACATACATAATGTCTTTAATTGGTCAAAAAAGACGCAAACTTGGTCACTAACATTTACAAGTATCTTTTTGCACTAGCAAGACATATTACATTCCCCCATTAGTCTTAATTTCATTATTATGCTTATAGAGTGCTGAAAAAATATAGTATTCCTGTTTGACGTTTCAATCTCACCCAGACATATAACGCTGTATAATAAAAGTCCTTTTCAAATTAAACATGAAGTGGAAATTAATTTTTTATTAAAACATCCATAACTGGCCATCCAAACCTGTTTAGTAGTGATGGGCGAATTTATTCGCCAGGCGTGAATTTGCGGTGATTTTGTGAAACTGCGAATCTGTATTGTTCTCTCTTCCATTTTGTCTTTGTGCTAGAGACCACATTCCAAATCTTTCTGAAGATCACACTTTTTAAAACATAATAAGAGCTGGTACTTGAATTTATAGTGTCACTAATGTGAAGTCGCTTACCATCATTGGTGACAGCAAGTTGGGCACCTATAGTACTAGCATTGTATGATTGGGTATTTGGCAGGTGCAAGTTGAATTATCTGTGGATTTGAAATCACCAAACCTGCTTTTCCAAAAGCTTCTCCTCCTCTTCCTGTTGATATAATTTACTTGTTGGATGGCTGCAGGTAAAGCTGTTGTGATTTGTGTGTGAGTGGTGGATTAAATTGCATTTTTTTGCCTGGGTGCAGATTGCAGGTACAGAAGTCACCAACCCACAATGTCCCATACATGCTTCTATGTCTATGAATGGCCTGCTTTACATACCTGTTCTGTATTCCACTGCTACAACCGAAGCAATTCAAATGTCTATAGAGAAGAAATGTCTATAGAGAAGAAAATGTTATGGTTTGTATAATCTCTTGAAATAAAGAGGGCAACCATGTTTGGTTCTTGCAAGGTAGAGACCAACTTTGTTGTGAATTATTCAGTAGCAGGACTTCATTGTGCACTGTTATTCTAATTTGCTTTGCAAGGACCAGATCTGGAGTAGCTTCACTTTCTTAGTTTGGAGGCAAAAAGTGTGTTCAGAACAAGCCTGAATCATTCAGCCTAGGTTGGAAAGGGGGTATATTGCTGCCTTTCCACACCATTGTATCCAGATATTCAAGACTTAACTGGAGTCCAGGTATTGCTGGCCTGCAACTTCAGGCATCCCCTGCTGTCCATAAGGGTCAAGGAACATAGGAACTTGGGGCAGAAAAAGTACAGTGCAATAAATGTAGATATAAGCCTTGCACCTTCTTAACTTATGTTGTCTCAAGTTCCTACAGTATAGTCTTTGGTGAAATACTTTTACAATGATTCTGGACGAGGTTTGGACTGGGAACACCACTGAAAATAGATGCAAGGGCCAAGGAGAGTCGATTTGGAGGTGTGCTCATGGGGTCATAGGAACCAACTGCTTGTAAAGGAGCCACTACTTTATCAGACCTACTGCTGTATAAGTCTATGACCTGCAAGGCAAGAATGATAATAGTCAGAACATTTTCTCAAGCTACATAAATATGCAAAAATGCTCTGTAGTAAACTAAACATTTTTTACAGCAATAAAACAAACAATAATACTGAGTCCTGACCAGTCATGGTGCTATCCTAGTTCTTGCTGCTCATTTACCCTGGGCAGCTGGACAATACAATTTTGCCAGGACCACAAACAATGAAATAAAACAGCAAGATGCACTGTATTTTATGGAAACATTCTCTAAAGAGCAGCGAGGGACTAGTCAGTGCCCAGTATTCTGAGACTTTCATTTTTAATCACAGTTTTTTCCTAAAGCAAATGTTTAGTAACATAAATATTGTGTAAAAGTAAAGCTGTACCACATTTGCCGTACAGTGAGTACAGCAAACAGTTCTCTTTTTATTAGAAAGATATTAATATGGCACTGGTAGCTTTCCATTTGCAACTTATTGTTACTATTATTTATGTCAAATTCATAACTGCTCCACGTTGAGCAGTTCCTTGTGTCCTTTTTGTTTTTACTACTAATAAAAAGTAATAGGTGTAATAACTCAGGGAGTGTTTGCATATAAATGCAGCCTTGTTCTGGTATGTTGTTTGCTCTCACAAGGCGACGTTCCAGGAGATACAACGTAAGAAGCGTTCATGCAAATAGAAGGAGTGCCTTTTTCAGAGAATTTACCTGTTTTAAAAGGGAAAAGAATCTTTGCATGTGTTTGCCTGTATTTTTTTACATAATAAAACCTAAGGAAATACATATCTGCCAGTTTGCATGTAGGTGACGTAAAATGTATACTGTAACTTCATATTATTATGATATAGACTTAAGGTATCTATTCCTTCTCAAAATGATTTCAACCCCCTATGTATTACATTGTTCCACTCTACAGACCATTTGATCTTGCTGTTGAAACAAGCTCAGGTAAGCAAATCTCAACAGGTAGCCACCCTAAGCTTATCTAAACCAAGCCTAAGCATTACTACCACCTCCTCTGATGCCCCAAATGTGTAGTGCATAATCCATTTACTTCTGCCTTTAACCCATATACATTTCAAAGGTAGGTTCATTTTATTTGCATCACCATTAGCATTGCATATTCCTGCCTTCACTATGTTTCTTCCTGCAGTTCATGTTCTCCACTTTTTCCTTATGTAGTGCATATTATTTAACAATATATTATTTAATAATATATTTAAACAAAATACCTTATACCTTGTCAATTGCAATTGACACAGCTGCAAAAACACATGCAAATTGCCATGTTTTTTTTACCCAGAATGCAGAATTACAGTGTAATAGCATTTCACACAACTAACACACATTAGTTAGAGTCTCTGATGGTAAATCATGAGCAAGTTGTGTTGGGCCTACACACACAACTGACTGAAAGGTTAATTTTATGACTCCATTCCAATATGTTACTTTCTCAGGTGTGTGCAAGAGAGACTAGGCTGTTGTGTTTACAGAGTGCTAGGATACTGTTTAGGTAAATGAAGCCTCTTATTTCAAGAAAATGTTGATTAAATCAGTTTTTTTGTGTTTATAGTTTGGATATGTTAATGGGAGGATATAACTTATAACACTTCAATAAGAATCAGATTCTTGGTTATGCATGACTTGAAACATAGAAGTGGCCTGAAGTCCGACACTGCAAGTTAGGGTATTGCTTTAAAAAAAAAAAATCAGCAACATTATCATTCTTTTGCTCTTGGGCTAGCAGGACTGCTCAGACTAGAATTTTGTTTACTTGTGTCCTTCCTTATGGAGTCACAGAATACTTTGCAAGTATTGATGTATACTTGATATATTTCCACTATGCAACCATTGTACCTGCTTTTATTGTGCCTGCGTTGATCTTCTAAAGACCAACTGCAAATTATCTCTCAATTAAGGGCCTACTGTTTAAGAAAGAGAAGAGGGTCTCCATGATAAGGGCACCTGGCAAACACTGGCTAGTGGGCCATGTATATGAACTTTTCCATACTCTAAAATCATGGTGACGCCATCTATTTTTTTTTAGATTATGGAACCCAAGTTTTTAGATGCTTCCTACTGACCTGGGGTGGGGAAGGGTGTGTTAAAGGTGACAAAAACCTCTTTATAAAAATAAAGATACATATAGGGGCCCATTCACTAAATTCGAGTGAAGGAATAGAGGAAAAATAGTTCGAATTTCGAATGGTTTTTTGGCTACTTCGACCATCGAATTGGCTATTTCGACCTTCGACTACGACCTTCGATTCAAACTAAAAATCGTTCGAATATTCGACCATTCGATAATCGAAGTACTGTCTCTTTAAAACTTTCTCCGACCCCCTAGTTCGCCACCTAAAACCTACCGAGGCCAATGTTAGCCTATGGGGAAGGTCCCCATACTAACCTACTGTTATGTTAAATGCTTCATCCTTTCCCAAAGTACATTATTGCTAGTATAGTGGTCAGGAACATTATGCCATAATGGGATGGTCTGATGTAGATATCACGGCTTCACCCCCCAGAACCCAGCACAGTAGCATGCAGGATGCTGTGCAGAAAAATTTGGATTGGAAAGGTCTCCTGCATAGACCTTATCCTCTAACACATCCTCCTTACAGCATGAAATCTTATGGAATATTGCTCACCTTTGAGATAACTTTTACTATGATGTAGACAGCGATATTCTGAGACAATTTGCAATTAGTTTTTTATTATTTGTGGTTTTTGAGTTATTTAGCTTTTTATTCAGCAACTCTCCTGTTTGCAATTTCTGCAACCTGGTAGCTAGGGTCCAAATTAACCCAGCAACCATATAGTGATATGAATAAGAGACTGGAATATAAATAGGAGAGGACTGGAATAGAAAGAATGTGTAATTAGTAGCAATAGTGATAAATTTGTAACTTTACTGAGCATTTGCTTTTTTAGGGTCAGTGGCCCTTATCTGAAAGTTGGAAACAATCAGAAGAAGGCAAATATTCAAGAACTATAAAAAAAAATAATGAAAACCAATCGAAAAGTTGCTTAGAATTGTGGCCACTCTATAATGTACTAGAGGTTACCTTATAGGTGAACCACCCCTTTAATGTTGAATTGTATACTGTTATCAGCATTTTTTGAAATGTTAATCTTGATTTAGAATGGGCCTTTAGTTGAGCCATTAGCCAAGGTCAACATTCTATGGTAACTAGTAGTAGTAGTAGTAATAGTTTATTTTTGCATGTTGTGATTCAAATCGAATGCTGAGAAACCCATATTGTTCTAGATTACAACTTAAACATTGTAAACCAGCAATTATCATAGAAGAATACCAAACAAGTAAACTTAGTTATTAAAATGCGGCTGATTGATGATAACAACTAACATTTGCAGAGATACAAGTGTGAATGTGTCATAACGTTTAATTTTATTTACAAATATCAGGTAAAATGCTGCTTGATTCTAAAATTGCTGCAATGAATGATGATCCAACAAATGCTCCCTGGTATACAATGTTTCCTACAAAGGAAACTGACAAGGGTGAGTTAAACGTTAAAAATCTGTACCAGATCTAACAACCGGCAACCAGTCAACAGTATTTTTAAATAGCTCCTTAAAACAACCATCACATTGGCTCCTGTCAATTGACCATGTACAAACATCACAACCTGTATTACAACAATACAGGTATGGGACCTGTAATCCAGAATGCTTGGGACCTGGGGTTTTCCAGATAAGGGATCTTACCATACTTTACGTCTACTACAAAATCATTTAAACATTAAACCCACTAGGATTGTTTTGCTTCCAGTAAGGATTCATTATATTTTAGTTGGGATCAAGTACAAGGTACTGTTTTATAATTATAGAGAAAAAGGAAATCATTTTTAAAAATGTTAATTATTTGATTAAAATGGAGGCTATGGAAGATAGCCTTCCCATAATTCAGATCTTTCTGAATAATGAGTTTAAAATAATGGATCCTATACCTGTACCTTACACATATGCCATTTACTTCTGTGAAGAAAATGAAGTGCAGCCGTGCATTTATCTCATATACCAAACCAGATTAATTTGCTTCTAATTCTGAGATATTCTGTATATAAGTATTATATGTAGCTCCCCCATACATTCTTTGAATATTAGGGAAGCACTAAACCCATTTTTAATTTGGCCAGAATACCAAGGCCTCCATAAAATATTTGGCTGAATCACAAACCATATTGGAACCCTAATTTACAGATTGACATTTGAGATAAATTTAAAAAGTACACTGTCTGTATACAAAAATATATATATGTCAATTGTCCCGAGCTTTAAAATCACAAATCCAAGCCCTAAAGATTTGACAAAATCCAAATCCTGCAAAGATTGCTGAATTTGCCCTATATATATATATATATATATATATATATATATATATATATATATATATATATATATATATATACTGTATGTATGTATATATCCACGAATATAAAAAAACCGCCACACCCATGTAAAAATCTTCACCTCTTTATTTGCATCATATCAGAGTCCAACGTTTCGGTCCTCATTAGGACCTTGAAAAAAGTCCTAATGAGGACCGAAACATTGGAAAAAAGGTCCTAATGAGGAAAGAAACTTTGAACTCTGATATGATGCAAATAAAAGGTAAAGATTTTCACATAGGTGTGCCGGTTTTTGATATTCGTGGATATACATAAATTACAACTCTGCACCCTGCTCGTATACGGAAGTAAAGTTAGCCTTGGAGTGTGGATACTCAGTAGACTGATGTATATATACAATATATATTTAGCATTTCTTAATTTTGTACATTCATGAATGAGCTGTGCAACTGCCCAGTACAGTGCATGTAAAGTAATCATCTAAATAATCTTGAAAGTTAGAAAAAGCAACTACAAGTGAAAAAAAATGCCCTGACATTGATATAAATGACAATGGACATATATAAGACATGATTTGCAGTGGTGCTGATTCAGAGATATATATTTGTGCCAAAATATTAATGTCAAAACAAAATATTCTTTAGGCCTGGGGTTGTTTCCCCATGTTAATGAGACCATAATGAGATACAGCTAAAGTCTGCAGAGACTCCTGTCTGTACAATTCCCCTCAGAAATTCCCTTGTGGGAAAGTAGTTGTGAGTGACACCAATAAAAAGGGCCATATCAGTGCCTGACACTACAAAGGTTGGTTGTATTTGCTGCCCTCTGACCGTCTAAAGCCTAATAAGCATTATAATTAATTTGCTGTATTATGAAAATGACAATGCTTTAGGTTAATCTCAGTGGCCCAAATGCTGATAATGTTAGTGACTGTATGCAATAAATACTAGATTGAGAAGCTGTACACTGTATCATTACTATTTATACCAAAAACAATCAGTAGAGTATCACTCTGTTTATCAGTTCTGCATAGCACTATATTATCAGCAACATGCCTTCCCATCCCTCTGTGTGCCTTCCCAATGCCTCATGAAAAAACGAATTGCTTTCCTAAATTGTATAGTGAAAGAACTATAATTGCTTCTTACTTGGAACAGTTTAGTTTCAACCCAATTGGATTTTATATGGAACAAACTATTATAACATTCGCTGTGCCTCTTTTGCCCAGAATAGAAAACATGTATTTATATTTAGGTTTAAAGGAATTGTTATTAAAACAACAGTTAGCGCACTCATTTCTACAAACGGGCAACTTTCTGATAAAGATAACCCAAATGTTATTCATTTTCACAGAAGGTAACAGTTTTAGTACAAATATAAGACCCCTTACCCGGAAGGCTATGAATTATTAATAGGCCATGTCCCAAAGAGTCCATAGAGAAGTTGCCTGCATATACAGGGCGACTAAACTGACAGACAAACAGCTAAAGCTGGCCATAGATGTAAAGATCTTTAAAAGATCTTTTCGTTATGGTGAGACCACGATTATATCAAAACGATCGTTTAAATGTACGATTTGTCTATCAACTAAAAAGATATTGCCAGCAATAGCTGCCTGCTTGGCCCTGCAAACATAGATAGATTGCACTGGGACCGATAAAATTCTTTTAACCTGGTCGATCAATTTTCTGAAAGATGTCAGACAAAAAATAGCAAAATGTACGATCGTTCGATTCCCACTAACTTCACGATAATTTGACGGATTGATCGGATTTCGCTAAAATCAGTCGTTCACCAGCGAAAGATCTTTGCATCTACCTTTAGACAAATACTCTAAGCAAATTAATTGTCATGCTTGGGTGGACTTCTCAGAACGATCGTACGAATTTACCATCAACTAAAAAGACCAATTTGCCAGGAAAACAAAGGGGAGCTGCCTGCTTGGCCCTGCAAACATAGATAGATTGCACTGGGACCGACAAAGATTTTTTGACCTGGCCGATCAATTTCCTAACAGATGTCGGTCGAAAAATCGTAAGATGTACGATCATTCGAATCCCACTAACCGCATGATAATTTCGAAGGATCAGTCGGGCTTCCCTAAAATCGGTCGTTCAGCAAGAAGAATCGTCGCGTCTATGGGGAGCTTTAGACCTGTTAACCAGAAAGCTTGGGAACTGGGGTTTTCCGAGTAATGCATCTTTCCATAATTTGGATCTTTATACCTTAAGTCTACTAGAAAATCATTTAAAGGGTTAGTTCTTCTTCAGGTTAACATTTAGGGGGTTATCTATCAAGCGTTGAATATTCGGAATTCGGATTTTTCGGTTGTTCATCTTTAAACTAACTTTTAGGGGCAGATTTATGGGTCAAAGTGAATTCGAGGGAATTTTCGAAGTAAAAAAATTCTAAATTCGAAGTAATTTTTTGGATACTTCAACCATCGAAGAGTATACTACAACTTCTAAACATCTAAAAAACAAATGCTCTGTAAGGCTTTTAGGTTATTTCCACTTTGTATCTTTCTATTCACGCCTCTCCTCTTCATATTCCAAAAAAACAGCGGTTGCTAGGCTAATTTGAAATTGCAAACGGGAGAGCTGCTGAATAAAAAGCTAAATAACAGTGTTGCATATATTTTAGCTACCAGCATACCAAATATATTTTCAATACTGTGCAATATTTTTCAACAATGCTAAAATTCTCTATACATTAGAGTGATTTCAGAACACTTTTATTTTAAAGGTGTTCAAGGGAAACGTTGACAAATTTGAACCAATGTACAATTTTGACACTGGAGTTAAAGTCAATGGGCGTCCGAATAATGTTAACATGTGCCGGTTTTGATGCGAGCGACTTTTCTGACGCGCGTTCAAAATTTTTTTGCAGCTGACAAATTTGAGCCTGGCGAATTTAGTCGCCCATCACTAATGAAAAGATTTTGTGGCTCAGATAAAATCTGAGCCACAATATCTGATCAAAACCTCCCGTGTAGTTAAGCCCTTTGTCATAGAAAGAATACAGCCTAAAACAAAGAATGTATATTCTCCAAAAAAATACACCCAACCTAATTTTAGCATTTTAATGTAGCAACCCTCTCTTCAGCATTATAATCCTATAGCAGAAAGATCGCATGATTCTTCAGCAGTGTTTGTGAAATTCATTGTTATGTTTACCTTGTTTCTGCTGTATATTTGTAACAAGCATGGCATAGCCCGGGATTCAGATCATTTTTTTAGCAGTGAAAGTGCTGCTTCTTTGTATTTGTTATAATCGTTTTATCTGTTTTAACTTCACAATCCAAGAGTCATTGATGTCAGGTCCTTAGGGCACGCTTTGGCTAGTGCAACTGACTAAATGAAGTATGGCACCCTTATTAACTTGTCAGAGTAAGATGCAGCTGCATCGTTTGCTCACCCATTTGCTTAACTTAAATAAAGGTTGGTGGTGAGGCTTCTGTGGCATTGTGCTCTCCTGCTAATTATCAGACTATTTGTTTTAGAGACAATTAGCCACCTGGTGCATTCTCCCACAGAAGTCAGGTCATCATCATGAGCTGCATCTGCTGCTTAAGGACTGAGAAGTTTAAGGATAATAAAAAATAATAAATGGAATAAGTAAATCATAAGATGCTGGCTAATAAAATGATTTTTTTTTGAGTGGTGTATATTTTAAATAGATATATATAATATATATATATCTGTAAATATATACAGTATGTGTATGTAGATATATATATATATATATATATATATATATATATATATATATATATATATATTAAGATGAAACGTATTTTATTTGACTGAGATGCAAATCAAGCCTATTATTAGCCATACAGCAAATACTGAATATTTCAAATCAAAAGGTGCCAGCACTATTACATTATATCCAGGTTTGCTCAGTTCTGGTACTTTTTAATAAAATGTTTCACCCACTCACACACCACATCTGCCTAGATAAGAGGAACCCGCATAATAAGCCAACTATTTATTTTATTCCTAAATATCATATGTATAAAATCAGCAACATGGCACCATAGGTTTGTACTGTAGCGCAGAACTAAATGATTATCAACTGATGTTTAAAGTTCTGTGTAAAAAATAGAGACTTTTTATGTTTTTGTTAGCTCTTGGAATTGAGTGTATTTCTACCTGTACCAGCCAAGAAAGTAAGTCATCTTCTTCCTGATGATAATACCTCTGCTCAACTGTAAATAGAAACAAACCTCCTGGAACGTGGGATTTTGAATGTATGCTGACACCTTATAGCAATAAATGCAAAACCATGCTAATGTATAAGAAAGGAATATATAGGGATCATTTTTTATTCCCCTAGGCAAGTGCTGGAACACTAAAAGGGTTATTTACTAAACTCATGAAACATTTGTGATTTTTTTTAAAATAAAATCTGACTTTTAAAAAATCATGAATTTTCCAGAATGTATTAAACCCCGAGGATGGAAAAGTCCGAATCAGAAAATTCGGCATCCCAGACCTGTTGAGGTTGTATATAAGTGAATGGGAGAAGTCCCACTGATTTTTTCGATGTGCGCTGGGTTTGTCAGTTTTTGAGTGAAAAATCCCCAAAAAATCATGAAAATCTGATTTGTTTCCCTGCAAACCAAAATTTCGGGAAAATGTAATAATAAATAAGTGTAAAAAACCCGAGCAGATTTGATCGGAGTTTGTACCAGAAAATACTGAGATAAATTTAAACTTTGCTAAATAACCCCCTAAGAGGTGCAAGAATGCACTCCTTAGTGCTCACTTACCAAGCAATTGCACCCCAGGGGATGCTGTTGTCACTGGGGAGCACATTTACTAAGGGTCGAATATCGAGGGTTAATTAACCCTCGATATTCGACTATCGAAGTTAAATCCTTCGACTTCGAATACCGCTATTCGTTCGATCGAAGGAATAATCGTTCGAAGGAAGAACGGAAGGAAGTGGTGAAGCAGGGGGTTGAAGTTTTTTTTAAAGAGACAGTACTTCACCTATCGAATGGTCGAATAGTCGAACGATTTTTAGTTCGAAACGTTCGATTCGAAGTCGTAGTAGAAGGTCGAAGTAGCCAATTCGATGGTCGAAGTAGCAAAAAAAACACTTCGAAATTCGAAGTATTTTTTATTCTATTCCTTCACTCGAGCTAAGTAAATGTGCCAGCACCTTAAAGGGACCCCAGAGTTTGTGATATGTGGGTAAAAAAACAAGCACTTTATGCCAAATAGATTCTTGGTGGTTCATTGTCCTTTTGTAAATAAGACTCTGTGCCGTTTAGTTAGCGCTAACACTTGTGGTCAGTCTGCTCTTTTCACTCCAAGAAGATTTAATATTATTCGTATTTACAGCAAAACACAATAAAATATCAAACAAAAGGTAAGAGCGTTTTTTTCTTGTTTTTCTGTCTGAAAGCCATAAGCATTTACCATAAATTGGCAAAGAAATTTTATTTGGCACTGAAAAACTGCTTATTTCCCTGTGACTGTTCAGTGGAAATTATATTTCTTTATCAAAACTCGAAGCCCCCTTGTCTCTCCATTAATTTCCTTAACTCGTGTGCTTTCACTGCTAGTATAAATGCTCTTTGAAACCAATGCAGCTTCACTGAGTCCATTACATTCCCACTGGAACCAAGCCACACACAGCGATGCCAATACATGAATAGATTTTCTTTCAAGGCAGCAAATGCTCACTAAACCCAACAGTTTTCAAAGAAGCCAATATTTGTTTTTCCAAAATAGCACATTCCAAATCATACTTATATACATTATACCCTACATTATTTCTTTTTCATAATTAAACTCATTGAACTAAACCATTGGGTGGATACAGAAAACAGAGAGTTTTCATAGAAACTATTCAGCTCCAGTTTGAACACATGCATTTTCTTTGCATCAGTGCGAGTTAACGTAATGAAATGTCCCTGAAAAAAATGAATATGCTACAAACACACACAAAAAAAGTCTAGGCATTCCACCAGCTATTTTAGTGTGGCAGTCAACAGATAAGATTTTAAAAAGTATTTACTGAGAGACAATAGAGCTTTATTAGAATGGTTTCTTGCATGGCATGGCTTACAGCACAATATAGTATAGCAACAATTTAGCAATAATAAAATAAAATACAGGTGGTTGCTGCTAGCCATTTCCAGTTTTGCACTTCTCTACACAAAGTTTAGAGGAGTAAAACGTAAGCTTAAAATAGAACTAAGGGGATTTATCAATGAGCTATGCTTTGTCTTTTTTAAATGAGTGTACTTGATTCTTGGCTGCTGCTGTGTATTAGATTTTGGATGGAGTCAAGAGTATAGTTCTATCCACTGTGCGAATCAATTCATTGCCTAAAAACCAACGTTCCATTCATTCCGAAGGCTCTAAGCTCTGGTTTAAAGTTTGGTAAAAAAAAAGTGAGTAAATCAAAATTGTAAATGACTGACTTTGTGATTTATTCTCCAGGCGATCGACTACAGGTATGGGATCCGTTATTTGGAAATGTGTTATCCAGAAAGCTCCAAATTACAGGAAGGCCGTCTCCCATAGACTACATATTACTCAAATAATTCTAATTTGTAAAAATGATTTCCTTTTTCTCTGTAATAATAAAACCGTACCTTGTACTTGATCCAAACTAAGATATAATTGATCATTTTTGGTGGGAAAAAACAGCCTATTGAGTTTAATTCATGTTTAAATTATCTTTTAGTAGACTTAGGGGCAAATTCACTAAGCACTGAAGCGCCTAACGCTAGCGTCAATTCACTAGCGTTGGGCATTTTCGTTACTTCGCAAATTCACTAACGAACGCTGGCGTAACTTCGCTAGTGTTACTTCGCACCCTTACGCCTGGCGAATTTGCGCAACGGACGTAACTACGCAAATTCACTAACACGCGCATTGTACTGAACGCTACCTTTTACGCTAGACTTCCTTCGCCACCTCAGACCAGGCGAAGCGCAACAGAGTAAATAGGGATTGCTTCAAAAAAAGTTCACATTTTTTCTAAGTCCCGAAAAACGCTGGCGTTTTTTCTATATTATGGGTGATAGGCTGAAAAAGATCGAATTTTTTTTTGGGGCTCCCCTCCTTCCCCCCTACATTTCCTAACTCATGGCAACTTAACTATACAGTGGGCACATGTGTAGGGCAAAATAAAAATTTTATTTGATGTTTTGAAGGTTTCCCAGGCATTTGTAGTGCTGCTACATATTCCTCCATTGAAATTTGAATTTGGCACCATATGCAAATTAACGCTAGCCCAACTTCTCAACCTTACGCTACCCCTGAGCGCAACTTTGGATTTTAGTGAATTTGAGGAGCGCTGGCGAAACTACGCCTGGCGAAGTGTGGCGAAGTGCGGTGAAGTTACGCCTGGCGCAACTACGAATCTTAGTGAATTTGCCCCTTAAGGTACAAAAATGTATTTTACAGAAACACCCATTATCCAGAATATTCCAAGTCCCAAGCATTCTGGATAACAGGTCCCATACCTGTACCACATTCTAAATTATTTCTCCCAGAATTAAGTCGCTGATATCTCCCATAGAGACATTATATATAGATGGTCCTACAAATGATTTTCTGCAACCTAAGAGCACTGGATTGAGACAAATCTAGACCACTGCACATGCACCAATGACTGTTTTATAGAATACTGCTGTACCCCTCTATTGAACATTCTAGAATGAGCACTAAGGGTGGTAGATTTGAAAGGATTTGTGCTATGACGGCCTGTTTGCGCATGAAAACCTTTAACGATAAAGTATATATTTAATAGATCTGAAACCTTCCATAAATCACATTTGCTTTGATGTGTAACACTTATCACAACATTGTGACCACACAAATACCAGCGGGTGTATTAAATAGATATATTGCACATGTCATCATTCATAAAGGGTAGCAGATACCAGATCCAAGGCTTGTTTTGACAACTTTACAGGAATTTTGTACCAGGTTAATGAATCATTTTGCACACTTATTTGAAAATGTAACAATAACTCTAAACTAGGATGTAGAATCCAAAAATACAGTTAATAAAAATGTTTGTGCGCCTGGCTCAAAAAAATCAAAACAATCTTTTTCTGCGAGGCAAAAAAATGTAGCACTGACAGAACATTCCAAGTTGTCTGCCGCCTCTCAACTGGAATTGTTATTTAGTTTATGTCAAAACACTTCTATGAAGGGATGCAAATAGCACATAACGTTTGACTTCTTTTGTTGTGTTGAACTGGAGCCAGACAAAGCATTCGAATACAAACTCAGTTCAGAATTCATCACCTCCTCATTGTGGATTACATTTCTTGTGTTTGAAGAAAATTCCAGCTGACTGACATTGACTTGCCACTCTTTATGACTGCTAGAAAGTATTATTTGTACCAGTATAAACAAATTCCATATCATTCTTTGCCTCATTGTTATTTTATAGCATTACGAGTAAATTAAATACCTTTTTCCAGAACTGCAAAGACGGAAAAAAATGCAATGACTGTCACTATGTATTGACAATTGCTTTTTATTGTTATTATTTCTAGAATACAAAGGACACTTTCAAAACTGCTTATATCATTCTAGGGCAGCACTTAATATTTTCAGCGTTTAGTTGCTCATAATGTCTACCATCAGAATGGGCAGTGTTAGTAATTATATTAATGCAAGGGCTGTATAACTGTTACCCCTGTCAACACTCCACAATTAATTACGTCAAGATGGTAATCAGTCACCTGCTACACAGAGTCAAAAGAATGAGTGAAACCCAAGTATTTTACATATGGTTGGGTTGATAAAAGACCTATTAAGTTCAAACCCCCCCACAATTGATCCCCAGTGCACATATGTATGTGTATATACTCATACTTATACAGGGTTATCTACAGGGCTATTTATATATATATATCTCTACTGATTGTAGATTATAGTATCACTATAACCTTGGATATTATGCTTGTCTAAGAAATCATCCGAGCCCCCCTTAAAGTCTAAAATAAAATAAATAAAATACAAATAAATAAAATAAAAGTAAACTCTAAAATAGAAACCTTACTGCACCACAACAGAATTTAAAGCTGCACAGTCCCGCAGTGGATCACATATGAATGAATGAATATAATCTCGTTGGATGAGGAAAGGAAACCTTGCTCACCCAGCAACAGACGTGACCTGGGTGTAAAAAAACCCCAGGTCCAGCACTTAAACGAATATTCAACTGTGAAGTCGCTGATGTATAAATGGGAAAGCACTCACCCGTAGTCTTTAGTGGTCCGGGTGCATCGCCCCGAACTCGTAGCAGGGGGTATGTGCACTGTCAAGTATAGGAAAATAGGCAAGCACTGCCGGACGTCACTTCAAATGGATAAAATTCAAATTTTATTTCAAAATCATTAAAACCAAACTGTCCTGACGCGTTTCGTATCCATGCGATACGTAGTCAAAGGCCTATGACTACGTATCGCATGGATATGAAACGCGTCAGGACAGTTTGGTTTTAATGATTTTGAAATAAAAGTTGAATTTTACCCATTTGAAGTGACGTCCGGCAGTGCTTGCCTATTTTCCTATACTTTACTGCCCCACAAGCCTAATTAAACAAATTATTTAGGCTTTCAAAGTTGGCCACAGGGGGTCACCATCTTGTAACTTTGTTAAACATCTTTGCAAGACCAAGACTGTGCACATGCTCAGTGTGGTCTGGGCTGTTCAGGGATCATCATACATTATAAAAACAGCTCAAGTCAAATAATTTCTGCCAGAAGCCAATACAGCAAGACTGATTAATAATCAGAATAGGCAGACTGCACTGGGTCCTGTGTTGTCATGTAATCTAAAGTGGATTTTATAGTTTTTGTATTGTTTAATACAAACTTTCTCCAACTCTGCAGAACCAGTGGCTGCAGCAAAATAATCCTCCAAATAGAATCCCAGTTTATTTGTTTAAATCTGGCTCCATGATTTTTGTAACAGCAGTAAATTCAGGGGTCTGCACACACTCTATATATGCAGTCGAGGACTTGGCCCCATTAAAGTAAAAATTGGATTTTATTTTTTTTGCCTTTACATGCCCTGTAAAAGCATAAAGGACAGAATCAGCCCTCACAACATCACCGGCAGTGCATTGTACAACCTCACTGTGTTCACTGTGAAGAACCCCCTACGTTGCTTCAAATGAAAGTTCTTTTCCTCTAGTCTGAAGGGGTGGCCTCTGGTGCATTGATCTTCTATGGGAAAAAAGGTCCCCTGCTATCTGTCTATAATGTCCTCTAATGTACTTGTAAAGAGTAATCATGTCCCCTCACTAATGTCTTTTTGTGAAAACACATAATCATAGAAATAATTCTGACTATAGGACAACTACTGTAGCAGTGCACAAAAGAAAACTAAAAACCTATTGATTTTTCCCATTTCTGGGCTGTTTGGTACATCTCATAGAAGATATAAAGCCTAGGCCGGGGGCTCAGTAGCCCTCTATTAGTATGATCCATGCCTTAAATATATCCACAGCATTTTTCCATCTTGGATCTTATTAGGCCCTTCTTTTAACTAAAACTTCCACACATTATACATTCAAGTATATTGTTTTTCTTGAAAAAGTGGAAATATTCATTATTTTTATTACTGGGACAGAGGGGCAGATTTACTAACCAGCAAATTTTCACCAGCATCCAACATGTCGGCAAGTGCAAATTAGCTGAGGCTACGCCAACTCACTAATATGCTGAGTTTTTTCCTGGGCGCCGAACGCTGGCGACTTTTTGCTAGCGTTACTTCAGCAGTGCGAGCATTTCAAAGTGAAGATGTGCTAGCATTTATTTCTGCCTAACGAAAATTCGCTAGTGATCTTGCGCTCAGGTCAATTTGCATACGTTAGTTGTATGGAGGTCTTTATTATACCGTATATACTCGAGTATAAGCCTACCCGAGTATAAGCCGAGGTACCTAATTTTACCTACGAAAACTGGGAAAACTTATTGACTCTAGTATAAGCCTACACACAACTACAGCCCTGTCTCCCAGCAGCGCACATTCTGCCAAAGCGACCCCCCCAGCGATCAACCGGACTTCTATTCAAAGTTGATGGTGACAGAGAATTGCCAAACGGATTACTGTGTGCATTGTCCCACTGTCCCACTACCATGTGCAGAGGGTGCTGTTTGATATTGCCATCACTGTTAATCTTTTGTATAACCAACAGAGGGCGCTGTGCGATATTGCAGTCACTGTTATTCTTTCATATAACCAACAGAGGGCGCTGTGTGATATTGCAGTCACTGTTAATCTTTCATACAACCAACAGAGGGCGCTGTGATATTGCAGTCACTGTTATTCTTTCATACAACCAACAGATGGCGCTGTGTGATATTGCAGTCACTGTTATTCTTTCATGCAACCAACAGATGGCGCTGTGTGATATTGCAGTCACTGTTATTCTTTCATACAACCAACAGATGGCGCTGTGTGATATTGCAGTCACTGTTATTCTTTCATACAACCAACAGATGGCGCTGTGTGATGTTGCAGTCACTGTTAATCTTTCATATAACCAACAGAGGGCGCTGTGATATTGCAGTCACTGTTATTCTTTCGTACAACCAACAGATGGCGCTGTGTGATATTGCAGTCACTGTTATTCTTTCATATAACCAACAGAGGGTGCTGTGTGATATTGCAGTCACTGTTATTCTTTCATATAACCAACAGATGGCACTGTGTGATATTGCAGTCACTGTTATTCTTTCATATAACCAACAGATGGCACTGTGTGATATTGCAGTCACTGTTATTCTTTCATATAACCAACAGAGGGCGCACTGTTATTCTTTCATATAACCAACAGAGGGCATTGTGGGATATTGCAGTCTCTTCCCAAGTGTACTGTTGGTATAGGAATGATTAAAAGTGACTGCAATCTCAGCTACTCGGGTCGGTGCCGCTGACCCGAGTATAAGCCGAGGTAGACTTTTTCAGGACATTTTGGATGCTGAAAAACTCGGCTTATACACGGGTATATACGGTAAATGTTGCTGCAAATGGTTTAAGTTAGCGGTTTATATTACACATGTCCAGGGAACCTTAATAAAGACAAAAGAGTTAATATAATGCCCTACACATGAGCCCACTGTAAAATGAATGTTCCATATGTTATGAAATGTCTGGAGAAAACTGGTTCTCTGGTTGTTAGGACTTTGCAGGCAATCACATTGAAAAAAGACACCAGTGTTTTTTGAACTTTGATGCATTTTCAGCTCACAGCATATGATGTAAGTAACAGAAGATTAAGGAAGATCTAGCTGCTTTATAGCACTTTGCCTGGTCTGAGGCGGTGAAGGTAACTGTGGCAAAAGAGGTAACGTTCAGTAAAATCCACATTTTAGTGAATTTGCGGAGTAGTGTCTGTTTGCCAGATTGAAAAGTCGCCAGTCGATAGAGTGTGAATGACCTCTAGCGACGGTCTATTTCGATGAATTGGTGATGTCCCTGCAGGTGGCAACTATGGTGAAAAGTAGCTCTTTAGTAAATCTACCCCAGAGAGTGGTTTAAGTACAGCACTAATATATTCTTCTCTTCCTGGGTGCTAGATTACTTAAAGGGACTCATTTACTATATGGGGGAAGAGGCTAACAATAATGCATGTTACCTACAAGTCATCAACAGTAACAAATCAACAATTTGTAGGTGTCACTGACTAAAAATTTCTGTGGGCTGCCGATAATATCTCTGCGTGTATTGCCGATCGACGATTTTCAGTGGGAGACTGTCACTAGCTTTTGTCAGCCATAACTGTCGTATGATTGCTGTCAGGGGCAGAAGATCGGCTGATCTGTTCTCTTACTACTTTATTTGATCTGAATGGTTAGTGGCAGGTCGGGAGATGGGGAAATCTGATCGTTCGAGGATTCAAACGATCGGATCTTTGCATCTATGGCCAGTTTAAGCTTTCTGTTTTGGGCTTGCAACATTTTTCATCATGCATGGATTTTCCCAGTGTGAAAAAAAACACAAAGGAAGAAAAACACGCATTGGCTATAATGTATTTTGCATGAAAAAAACACTGTGAAAAAATATGTCCAATTGACTTACAGTGTGTATTTTATGTAGGAAAAAAGAGGCAAAAATTTCATTGACTTCAATTTTTTTGTGCAAAACAAAACGCTGTGAAAACATACCCATTGAGTTCGATGCACTTCACAAATCTTTCCTGCAGTTTTGTGAGTTTTACAGCGAATCGCAATGGAACAGATTCGCTCATCACTGGCTTACTGTATATAAGCATTAAACTACAGCCTTCCTAATAATGACCTCATAGAGTGTTATAATGTCCTCAAAAATAAACCACGTGTTGCTGTGGCCTGAGACTAAATTGGAATGGTATAATCTCAGGTGTTAATAGTTTTAATATAGCCAGTGAGGACATTTCTGTTTTTTGCTTTGCCTCTCGGCAGATTTCTAAATGTGGACCTTGTTCATTGTAAGTTAAATCTCATCCTTGGTCCCATCTCCTGTCAGTAAGTCTCTGAAAAAATTGGGAGAGTATTTTGATGAACACTTAATTAGAAACCTATAGCTGTTACAAATGTAGGAGGGGAAAGGAGTAGTTTATATGTATGTTTTTAGACTTTCTTTAGGAAATCTATCTCAGCCCATTTTTCTATTACTACAATATCCATAATGACCCAATTTCTAAATTAATATAATCTGTTTCTGGGTCTGCATGTGATTCAGTGGTACTGCACATATTTAGCACCACACCACCCTTTTTGTGAACTGAGTGAAATCTCATTTCTTGGCCCAGTTCCTCTGCTCTTTTCCTTTTAGGTTGACACATAGTCCCACTCAAACTGATGCAAACCCTTTCTCTAGTTTCAGCAAAAATGTATTTCCTAATATTTTCTTTTCTACCTTGTGGAAATTATTCTTGGAAAATAAAGCTGTGATTTGGAAGTTACCCTACACTAGTATATGGTGTAGGGTAATATAGGCTTATATAACTCTTATATAAGCCTATATCTGCATTGAAACATTCCTCAGCACCTGGTCCTTTGCTTTAAAGAGCATCACAGAAAACTTTCAATACTTACTGGACACTGAATTCAGCTCTGCATGTTCTATTCTATACTGAGGTCTGTTGGGTATAAAGAACATAGACATTGCACACTGCTAAATAAAATGTTTTAATAAAACTATTGCCATTTAAGCCAGTAAAGAAGACCCAGGGGCTAGAAGCTTCTCAGTGCAAATAGTAATATTGCAAGCCGTGTATATTTTTAATGGATAAGAATGAAGACAATATAATACTATGGGTATGCAGCTCGGGTCTCTACCTTGGCTCTTGCAGAAGCTGGTGAAAGCCTTTGTCACTTCTACACACTTTAAATATATTGCTGCTTGCAAACTGAACTGGAATGGGATTCTCGACCATTTCCTCTTCTTCTTAAAGCTAAGTCTAATTACACTTTGTTATTTTCTTTTAAATGCTAAAATAATTACAGGGTTATAAAGTTCTGTGTCCCCTTAATGGGTGATTTTATTTAAAAATTAAGTAGCAGCTTGTTCATGTGAAAACAAGAAGCTATTACTTTTACGGCAACTCTTCACTAATCCAAATTGTAGTCTGGGCAATTATTATAGGGTCTGGATAATATAGGGTCTCCTGGTGGTTCCACAGCTTCTAATTTGATTGTATTGCCATAAACTTAGATGATATCAGGATATAAACTATTCCTGAGCCCCAGCAGATTTTAATGAATAAATGGCAACCTCTGTATTGAAGATGTTATATACAGTATTTCATTAACAAAATCCATTGATAGAACAATATTGAATGCTTTTGTAATTTTATGGACTTTGGATTTAATAATGCTGTAGTTTCTGGCTCTCAAAGGTGTTATGATTTGGCCAGATCTATGTAGCAATATACCATTTTTTTCCAGTCCCCTTGAAAAAAAGAATAGTTGCCAGATTTAGAGCCCGACTTGACCCACCAAGGTGACACTTTAATTCATCATTTTAGTCTGGAGTTGCATAACTTTGAGCAACCATGCCGTTTAACAGTTTTTATATGTTCATCTGTTTGTTTGTTTTTTATTTCTTCCCATCAAATGAATTTTTTTAATACAAAATATTATTTTCTCACATTAAATTCTGTAAATATATTATTTAGTACTGTAGTGTTAGCAGAAGACTAGCTTACAGTGATAAAATTACATCTTGGTTATGAAGCTATAGGTAATCCGAGGAAGGTCTTTAATGGGGTCTCCTGCTAATAGATTCATCCTAAAATATTTTCTGATCCAACTTTTACTTTTTCAAATGGACACATACCCAAATATGCATTTAAACTCATATGAAATGTATAGTGATTTCAGCATTATCCAATGAGGTTATAAAGCGTGGATCCCCAACATTTTTTACCCGTGAGCAATATTCAAATGTAAAAGGGTTGGGGAGCAACGCAAGCATCCTGGGGATGCTAAATAAGGGCTGTGATTGGCTGTGATTGGCCATTTGGTAGCCCCTGTGTGGTCTGACAGCCTACAGGAGACTCAGTTTGGCAGTACACCTGTTTTTTTTTCAAATAAAAATTTCCGTCAAGCCTGGAATTAAAAAAATAAGCACCTGCTTTGAAGCCACTGAGAGCAACATCCAAGGGGTTGCTGAGCAACATGTTGGTCGGGGATAACTGTAAGTGTTTGGGGGGTTGGCATGGCCAAAGCTTGCCATGAAAACCCAGGGACCCATCTATAAGATATCCTTTGCCTGATTCATGGATACTGCTGTCTGCATATTCTGCATTGGAGTTTATTTAGCAAACTAGCCAGCTAGTTCAGTAGTTGGACAGCAACACAACATTATTATGGAATTTAAAGGAGCAGGCTTTTTATATTTTTTATTTTAGTTGACTTGCAATAATAATTACTGCAGTTGTAATGCCATGCACAATGGTCTATCTGTGCTCTATACAATAGTGCAACTCATACAACACTCTCACCCACTGTCCAGCAAAAAGTAAACATTAACTTTTATGATGATATTTTCAGCCTCCTTTCATAATGCTACAGTATACTCGAAAATTTACCAAACTTGAATATGTGCTTATTTGTGAAAAAAAACCCCCACAAATATAAAAAACTTATCATTTTCAGTGTGTCTACTAACTCTCGAAAAGATTGGAAAAGTTAGAAAAACTTTAAAAAAAACTTTTGAAATGCAAACTAGAAAGCTGCTGAACGAAGGCTAAATAATTCAAAAACCATAAAAAATTAAGACCAATTTCAAACTGAATATCACTGTCTACGTGATAAAAAGTGAAAATGAAAAGTGAATTTAAAGGTGAACTACCCGGTGAACTACCCCTTTAAAGACTGCTTCGCAAAGAACAGCCTGGCATTAATTAGAAGTAATAGAAACTAGCCTGCATGAATGTAATTTTTATGTCATTTTGTAGGATTTGATATCAGTGCAGAAAATACTTTCTTTACTTCCCAACAACTGCACAGCAGAAAAAAATAAACATTAAAATTTAATTGAGCGGCTTATTGTGCAAATGTTAATCACCTGATAAATTAAACCTTTTATGGGTTAATGGTATTCAGAACCAGGTGTGCCTGCTCTGTATTGCCAAGAATATGTTCCTGTGATACTCTGAGTTAGTTATGCTGGCATGTATACGTCTCTTATCTGAAAATATCCATTTCATGGAATCACTGCACTATAGGTTACTGACAACTTACTGACTTTACTAACAAAGCATAGCAAAACAAAGAGCTGAATCAGAATCAGTATGCGAGTGGTTATACACTTAATAAGGCTCATCAGTCTACTGCAGAATAGAATAGTAGACTACAGGACAGTATGCCCATGTAATGTAAAATGTAATTTTTTCAATAAAAAAAGCTTGCCCATTACCACTTAAATTTTTTCTGATTAGTAATATTTAGGCACACAACACCATGGATTGCAATAGGTAAATTAAGTCTGAAGGTAATGGAAAGCACATAAAGTACAGGTATGGGATCCATTACTCAGAAACCTGTTACCCAGAAAGGTCCAAATTATGAGAAGGCAATCTCCCATAGACTCTATAATAATCAAATAATTACAAATATATTTTAAAAAAATGATTACATTTTTCTCTGTAATATTAAACACATTACCTTGTACTTTATCCTAACTGAGATATAAATAATACTTAAAGGTCCTGAGCATTATAGAGAACAGGTTGCAAACTTGTTGCAGGCAATTATTTGTATGATGGTATTTCACACAGGTCTACTTAAAGGATGTATTTCACCCTCTAAGTTGTTTCCTCCCTCAAGAGTTGCAGGCTAATAGAGCCCGCACTGCACTCTATTTGGGGGAAACAATCTTTTTTCAAAAATTGCCCCTGCAAGCACTAGGCCTCCTGGACCAGAAGGGAGCTCCTGGTGTGCACAGCCATGTTGTATGGCTTGCATACCAAGTGCTTCTTCTTGCGTGCTTGTTATGCATATGACATCATGACAAGCGAACATGCTACAAATGGCCGCTGCAGTGGGAGTTACAGTATCTCTTGATGCATGCGGCCTAGCACTCAAGGGGGCCTTTTTAAAAAAAACAACAAGTATTGTTTCCCCCAACTGGTGGGGGAAACAATGTGGGCGTGATAAGTGCCCTTTAAGCTGCTTCCTTTCCTAATAGGAAATGACCTTAGGTGATCAGCCTATCTGTTTCTTGTTAAACTGAACATAGAGACTTCCTACTACTCATTATGCAATAATTGATTTCTAACAATCCACATGGATCAATATCACTGTCCATAATCAGTCAGTTTCTCATGGAGTCATGAATATCTGTTGTTCAACACATAAAGTGAATTCAATCAATTTTGATATTTAGGACCAGATTTATCAAGGGTCAAATAGTACATTCAAATTTTCGAGTTTGAGAATTCACACATTCGAATTTTAATCCCCCCTATTCGAATGTAAATTAGAATGTGAGATTTATCACACCTCGACCATGTAAACAGTCCTAATTCAAATATTCATCACCTAAAACCTAACGAGTTCATGTACAAGTCAATGGCAGACGTCTGTTGAGAGATGCTAATAGCCTTCCTGACATTTGATTTTTTTTTTTGGAGAAAATTTTGATTCATATGAATCGAATACTATTCGAATTTTCAGGTCGGAACCATTCGATCAAATTGATTATGCAATAATCGATTACTCACAATCCATAGAGATCAATGTCACTGCCCATAATAAGTCACTTTCTCATGGATTCATGAATATCTGTTGTTCAACACAGAAAGTAAATTCAATCAATTTTGAAATTTAGGGGCAGATTTATCAAGGGTCAAATACTAAATTAAAATTTTCCAGTTTCACAATTCACACATTTAAATGTTAATTCCCCTAATTCGAATATTCGCCACCTAAAACCTGCCGAGTTCATGTACAAGTCAATGGCAGACGTCTGTTGAGCCATTTGGAGATGTTAATAGCCTTCCTGACATTTGATTTTTTTTTTGGCTGCAGAAAAATTTGATTCATATGAATCGAATACTATTGGAATTTTCAGGTCGGAACCATTCGATCGAATATTAGACATTCAAACTTTTTCTTAAATAAACTCCAGTCTAATTGTGAGTATATTTGAATAAAAATAAATAAACATGAATTCGAAATTCAACCTTTGATAAAAAGAACTCTAAATAAATAGTTGTGAAATCAACTGGAAAATGTTTTTTTTAACTTTTCCCTTACTACTATGAGATTTGATACCTTAGACATGAATCACTACACAGGATTGCAAACAGCACGATATTGATGACATTGGTCCAATGTTTCCATACAGTTGGTTAAATACAAAAGATTATTTGATCAAGAGCAAAGAAAGGATAGAAATCCTATAGGATACCTCATGTGATCTTTGATGTTTCTGCCCAGTATGATTGCAGGTTATACCTGGGAAAGTATAGGCTGGCTTTTAATATGGAAAAAAAATCTGTCTCAGGTATTGGAAAATGCATCATTTGTTGGTTTAAGAAAAGTAAGTACCTTGAATGAATAACCTAGCCCTGCGTACCGATAGAGGCAATTTGAATTAAGTAACTGTATTCCTTATTTTTCTAAATAACATTTTTGTCATTTGAAACCCCCGTAGTGTATGCTTTGCTTCCTTCAAAAACATATTTCTTTATGTAAATTTCATTTACAGGATAATTTTGGAGTACATTAATTTCTGAAGTGAGTATCAACACCTGCTCATAAAATGATTATAATAATTTATTGAATTACTTTATCCAATAGTGATTTTTTTATTACTCTTGAAATTGAAATTCAGTCCTTTTATTTTCAGACTTTTATTACTACTTTTATCCATAAAATGTTACCTGTGCACAAGTTAATCACACAAGAGGAATTACTGCAACTGTTCTCTGGATGTTTTCCAAGGAGCTAGTTTAATGGTAGCGAATACGATATTAATCAGTCGAAGCCAATCATACTTCTCTCTTCTGGTGTATTTTTTTCAGTAATAAATACAGATTAATAAAAACACACACAGTGAAGATGAAATAAGAAAAGTGCAGATATACATACAGGCGAGTTCTGAAACAGTTTGATAGAAGCGTTGGGCATTGGCTAATTTGACAGTCCCAGCAGAAAGCTAGAGAACCTTCCTGGTTACAAAAACAAAAAGTGACAAGGAAAAAACATTTTAGTCTTTTAACTTTCTCTTGCCGATCTTCACACAGTGTCTCAGCTGTATCCAAAAAAATCTCCAAAATTTGTAAATCGATCAACGCCTATGGCAACAGAAAACCAAAATAGTGCAGTATGTTTGGGTATTTGGACAGCACCCAGTGTTTAAAAATCTCTTTATAAGGTGTGCTTCCACTTTAAATCTTCCACTGCGCTTGAAAGCATGCAAAATAAAGATCCCTTTATATCCAAGTAGTTGTATCCACCATTTGGCTAAAATGCCTACTTACAAGCCAAAATTAAGGTATATTGCCCTCACCAAAAAATTTTGCTCATCACTACTTGTGACATCCCTGTGTATGACAGGGGTGCCCAAAAGGTAGTTTGGGATCTACCAGTAGACCTTTAGCTGGTGATCAGTAGATCTCAAGACACTGTCAACAAACTTATTAATCACCCTCCTGTTTCATGCTTTTCATTCAGATATTTATTATGTTATGGTTACATAAGAAATAGTTGTTTGTTAAATATAGCAATATATATTTTCTGTATTTAAGTAATATGTTCCATGGAACAGAATGCTAACAATTCTTTTATGGATGTAGATCATAATGGGTCAACATCACTAAAAGTAGACCATTAGTAAAGTATGGGCACGACATGGATAGATGCACCCTCAGGATCCCTGTACTGTGACCTGGATACCTATACATTGGATCAGGGAAATAACTAACCCTAATCCCTTTTAGTTTGTGATCCCTACACTACAGAGCGCACTCATCACCCCATCTCCCCATGTGTGCACACATCTGCGCACGCGCGTTCCAGTGTGCCAGAGGCAGGAACGGGCATCAGAGGCAGGAGAACAAAGTGTAACGTAAAACAAAATGTACTTGGCTGCTACCGTGGTTACCTGCAGTGGGCGCCAAAGGTAGGAGCACAGAAGGACGTCCTCTTCACTTCATGAGCTAGGAACTAGAGGCAGCCAGGGAGAAGCGGTATGTGCGTGGAGTCCCTTCATCTTTGCACCCTAGGTACGTGCCTCTTCTGCCTACCCCTTGTTCCGGCCTGGTTTTTAGGAGAAGGGGGGGAAATATAAGGTTTGGATGGGTGGGCAGTACATTGGGGGTGGGCACTACATTGGGTTGGTGCGTGGTTGGGAGGTTGGCGCATTGAGTTTGGTGCATTGGGTAGGTGGGCAGAGGTTGGAAATTTGCCACTGGGGTAGATGGAGTGGACCCTTAAGGTTGGGGCCCCAGATCCCCCCTGCCCATTCAAGCATTATTCAAAAACACCTTTTTAAGGTAATTTGTATTTAAAGATTGTCAAAGAGGGTTAAGTAGAATATTTACTAGAACCATATTTAAAGTATCATTCAGAACACCACAATTTTGATAAATATGTAAATATGCTTTCTATGTGCTTAAGGAATATAAATTTCTTTCTTCAATAAAAAACAAACAAAAAAATCTAAATTTCATGACCTTGCAGATTATCTTATACAGTATATCACTGTCCCCTTTTGGGAATTTCTTACATTATTAGAAGTGAGAAATCACTTACTCCTATTTTTAACCAGATACAGATTTTGATGTGCCAAGCAACAAAACAAAACAATCTGGAAGCTCTCGAACTTTGTGTCCTACAGGGAATGAGATATTCTCTAGAAGCTAATGTTTAACATCTAAGTAACTTATTGTCTTCAAGTTCTGTTTATATTGCTCCACCCAGTAGTCTTTGTTGTGAATCTGCAAATGTTATATGTAGGTGGCACATCTGTTTGTTTTGACGGGCTCTGTAGCTTGGGAATATTGACAATGCATTTATTTGACACCAATTTATCAAATCAGATTTATGCTTGATGTTATCCCCTTTCTGTGCTGACAATGATTTGCAAAATCAAGCTGCACAATTAGAATTAAGAAATGTAAAATGTAAATAGAGATTCAAAGATTGGATCTGCTGTTTCAGATTATTTGCAGGTTCATTTTGAAGGTCTTGTCAATAAATAAGTTTCATATGATCAAACATTATTTTGTTTCAACACAACTAGCATATAAGTAGAAATGTACCTACTGGAACCACTATTTATGTATTTTATAGCTGGGTGCCCAGAGGCATTTTCAGTTGTGGCCCTTTTAAACAAATATAGTGACCCCAGTATGATTATTTTATCTGTCCTCTTGCGTCTGACAGATCAGGATCTTTGGACTTGTTCTCACAGTTACTAATATTTGCCTTTGGAAATGCTGATTATTGTTTGATATTTGTAAAGTGTGGCCATACATATGAATGACCATGTTGTACTAATTGGACCTTATGTGCATGCACTGTGGATTTCTACATTGAAGTTTGGGTCCATGTAGTTCTCGGTTGGCTGATGGCAAGCATTTGGCATATCAACTGTAGTTCAAAAATTTTGTTGGTTAAATAATACAAGGAATATAAAAGATAAGGATAATAAGAGGATAGTCTTGCATAAGCTGCAGTGAGCACACAGACTGGTCAGAAATTGAGTAAAAACTTGAAAGTTCTGCTCACCACAATTTTTTTTTAAACAATTAATCAGGGGTGCAATGAGGCTGTGACCACAACATTCATATAGACAAATACATGAGATCCTCTGCACTCAACCCATTATCAATATACAGTATTAAGGACATTGAGACATTTTGTGCCTTAAGCTACCCAAAAATGTCTTACCCTTGATAGGAATTATATTGCTTCATTATACATTTAACACAGGGACTAAGTTTTACCTGCATCTTACTTGTTTAAAACTCCCAAACTTGGTTGCCCTTTTATTGGCCACTACTGGAATCACCTGACTATAGATGGAAAGGGTGGGAGCTACAACATGGAGCTGGTCACTGCTCCTGTATAAACTATAACAACTATAACATCATCCCTGGTCTGGCCAGTCCTACACTCAGCTTTCATACTAAAATCTACAGTTTAGTGTAAGTATATATATATATATATATATATATATATATATATATATATACATGAAGAACACGTAGCACTCATGGGACTTAATTTATGTGCAAAAATGTAATGGTGTAATTCAAGCCACCAAAACATCATAAACAGTCATCAATCTTTATACACACGCACACGCACACACACACGCACACACACACACATACACACACATACACACACACACACACTATATACATACCTTTACTAAACTATCTGTAGATCTTAAAATCATAATAGCCTTGGATATTATACTTGTTAAAGAAATCATCCAAGCCACTCAAAGAATCAGTCATCACAACATCACCCAGCAGTGCATGCCACAACCTCACTGTTCTTACAGTGAAGAACCACCCACACTGCTTCAAATGAAAGTTAAAGGAGAAGGAAAGTCTTCTTGCACTTGGGGGTGCCAAATGCTAGGCATCTCCAAGTGAATGTATTTACTTACCTGAAACCCGGGCCAGTGCTCCTATCAGCAGAAAACTGCACCGGACCGGGGTTATACGAGTGAGCACCAGGGAGCGATCCTCTTCCGTCTTCTTCTTTCTTTATGCAGCTGCGCAAGCGCAGTAGAGCGAAAAGGCAAGCTTTAACTAAAAAGTCAGCTATTTCATTCTACTGTGCATGCGTCTGCCCTGAGAAATTTGAAGAAAGAAGCTCTGTGGTGCTTGCTGGAATAAACCCGGGCCGGTGCAGTTTTCTGCTGATAGGAGCACTGGCCTGGGTTTCAGGTCAGTAGATACAATCACTTGGGGGTGCCTAACATTTGGCACCCCCAAGTGCAAGACAACTTTCCTTCTCCTTTAAGTTCAAGTCTTGTCTTGTCATCCACAAAATGAAAGTCTATCTTTCTATCTCATGGTCATCTGCTGCTGTGAGTTGTTATTTGAAATTGGGATTCTGGTAAATTCTGAATCTTTATTTTAAGCAAGCATCACCTCATTTCACATCCTTTCTTGCTACTGCACATTTCTTCATATGTGATATGCCACTGACCTTTTTTTCCCAGGTATGTTGTTTGTGTTCTGTGGTTACCATTCAGTTCAGCTTTTAGCTACCACGTTTTCTGTCAGAAACATCTTGACCAGTGCAAAGTACAATATTCTGTCTGTAACCAAGTCTCTCCTCTGCTCTTCTTGCTTGCTCCTTTGTTCTTGCCATAGCAAGGGATATAAATGAGCTGGAGAGAGTGCAGAGACGTGCAACTAAATTGGTTAGAGGGACAGAAGACTTAAATTATGAGGGGAGACTGTCAAGGTTGTGGTTGTTTTCTCTGGAAAAAAGGCGCTTGCGAGGGGACATGATTACACTTTACAAGTACATTAGAGGACATTATAGACAAATGGCAGGGGACCTTTTTACCCATAAAGTGGATCACCGTACCAGAGGCCACCCCTTTAGACTAGAAGAAAATAACTTTCATTTGAAGCAACGTAGGGGGTTCTTCACAGTCAGGACAGTGAGGTTGTGGAATGCACTGCCGGGTGATGTTGTGATGGCTGATTCAGTTAATGCCTTTAAGAATGGCTTGGATGATTTCTTGGATAGACATAATATCAAAGGCGATTGTGATACTAAACTATAGCATTTGTACATATAATAAAAAATGTTGAAACACAAAAAAATCGCCCTCAATATGCACTTACAAGGCATTCTCATTATTTTTACTACAGAATAACAACCTGTCAGGTTGGAATAATGTACTTAAAAACCTGTGATAAGTACAATTGCAGTGGATAATCGGAATAACAGAACTCATACCTGTAATATATTTTCTATAACTAAAAAACAAAGTAAAACTCAATCAAGCCCTTTGTTTCATATTACCTGCGAATCCCAACCTTCATTTATTATTTATATATTTTACCCTACAAACATAGTTAATTATTCTTTATTCTATGAAAAATTAATATTATGACCATGTGATATGACTGCATTCAAGAGGAATTTATACCATTTTTCCCTGAGGTTTAACATAATACTAACACTGCTTCTTCTCTTCCCCAATAAAATGAATTTGATTCCCCAAATGGGAGCACAAGTCTCTCCTGTCTGTCTGTCTGTCTATATGACAATCAGTGCATATTGTGCTACATGTTATAAGCAGTATTTTCTCACAATCAATGTGTTCCACATGTACTGATATCCCAGGCTTCCGGGCCAACAAATTGCTAGCCAAAATGCATGTGGCTAAATAAAACAACTGATCAGTTTTTACAACTATGGTCTAGAACAGGGGTCCCCAACCTTTTTTTTACCCCTGAGCCATATTCAAATGTAAAAAGAGTTAGGGAGCAACACAAGCATGAAAAAGTCCCTTGGGGTGACAAATAAGGGCTTTGATTGGGTATTGGTAGCCTCTATGTGGACTGGCAGCCTACAGGAGGCTCTACTTGGCACTATATTTCATTTTTATGCAATTAAAACTCACTTCCAAGTCTGGAATTCAAAAATAAGCCCCTGCTTTGAGGACACTGAGAGCAACATCCAAGGGTTTGGAGAGCAACATGTTGCTCAAGAGCAAGTGGTTGGGGTTCACTGGTCTAGAACATCCCTGACCTTTTTTTATCCATGAGCCACATTCAATGTAAAAAAGAAACACAAGCATGAAAAACATTCCTTGAGTTTCCAATTATGGTTTGTTATTTACTATTGGTAGCCTCTATATGGACTGGCAGCCTACAGGAGGCTTTGTTTGGCAGTACACATGAATTTTATGCAGCTAAAACTTGCCTCCAAGCTAGAAATTAAAAAATAAGCACCTGAGCACATTGAGAGCAACATTCAAGGGTTTGGT
Source organism: Xenopus laevis (assembly GCF_017654675.1). NCBI lineage: Eukaryota > Metazoa > Chordata > Amphibia > Anura > Pipidae > Xenopus > Xenopus laevis. The sequence continues at coordinate 46,416,339 of NC_054381.1, forward strand.
AAGCAACATCTTGCTCATGAGCCACTGGTTGGGGATCAATGCTATACAATATCAGATATTTTTTCTAATCTAATAGTTTTAATGAGTAAATTACTCATGCTGAGTTGCGATAGTACTGAAGAATGGAGGCTAGTGTGGTGAAGATCTTCTGTGTTTTCACTGTTGATACAGTTCTAATACTTGACTCTCACATTGAAATCTAGGGTTTGTGTATCATGTCATTGCCAAGCCTATGGAGCTGGAAGAAAATAGGCCCCACAGATAATAAAGAAGTACAAATATGTTCCATTGAGGTCCCAGTTAGGAGTAAGTAGAACCACCACCTGCCACATATCTAAGCCCCGAAACAACAAGGCAGTCATATTCCAAATATGATTTTGCCATGAAGTAAATACAAATCAAAGGCAAGTTTTTCATGTGCAGAGAAAATAATGTAAGCAAAGCAAGAACATGAACAAAACAGGTAGTAAAATACAGTATAATCGCTGCACATGCATACGATTATTACAATTGTCCTTCAACTCTACGGCTTTTTTCAAGGCTCATCCTGCAATGTATTGCCATCTAGTTTACAGGCGAGTCATTTATTAGCATAATAATCATGTATGTAGAAGCCTAGGTTTGCCTAACGTGATAATTAACCATGATCTGCATAATTCCAATAGAAACTGCTGATGGCTCCATCATACAGGACCAACACAATAGTGAGTGTTCTGTACAGAGTCTGCCAGTGATTTGTTGAGGCATCAAGGAAGGTCTGGTCTTTATTTATGTAATAAGAATGGATAACATTCGACACTCAAGTCAAACGCTCCCAGGAGCTCATCTCACCAACAGGTTATTAAGTTCCTACTCATCGAACCCTATATAGGGATTTTTCTTGTCTTTCTTAGTCCTTTATCTGAGCTATTAGTTTAATTTGTTATTACTGTTCTTGATATATTATGTCTAATGCATATACATAATGTTACAAACTTAACGTGAATTTTTTTTCCCTTGATTTTGACTTTGTAACTATTATGTGAAGATCCTTTAATAAAAACAAGTTTTTAAAAAAAAGAATGGATAACATGTCAGTTCTAAGACGTGTAGCTGATTTCACAAAATGGGCACAGTACTCTGTATAAAAATTGTGCAAAATATGCATTTTAAAAAAATTACACGTTATTCATGCTGAAATGCTACAATAACATTGCCTTCATTTTTCCAGCAACAAAATGATCTAGAATGTACATTATTCTTATAACAAGGTCACAACATCATTTTGGCCTTTTGAAATGACACGTAAGCAAAATTCGAAATTGTGAAAATATTATTGTTTAGATGTTGAGCCTTAAAATTAATTTGTATAATGGCATCATAAAAATGACAAAAAACAAACCTGGTGTAAACATACTTTGCAGTATTGATTAGGTAGTTGGATCTCTAGAAGAGTGGTTCTCAAAGTGTCGTGCTGGCAGCCCAGAATTGTTGCAGTACGGGCCAGACTGAAGGTTGGTTGCTTTACTAGATAGTTCTGAAATCACAGTCTGAAGATTGATTAAGGTTAGATTTGGGGTAAACTCTTGCTTCTTCTAATTATACCTTTTAGTAAATGGGTGCAATGTCAGACTGGGGTGTATGTGGCCCACCAGGGCTGACACCTCAGGGTCCCCCCAACCCGCAGGGCCCCCCACTCCAGTTACAAGCCATCCCGCCCCAGACACGAGCTCCAGACAAACCCGACCCCCTCCTACATGCACCTACTTGCCCACATTTTACCATTTCCTTGCCCTGGGGGGTTGGAGCCACTGCAGTATCCATCAGAGAGTGGGTGTCCTGGGATGGCAGAGCCCACAAGGGTCGAACCCAACAGGTTTTTTCCCAGTATCCCGTCAGGCCAGTCTGAACCTGAATGGGTGATACAATACTATTTTCATATAACAATGTTATTAGGTGCAGTGGCCCTGATCAAATACTGGGCATTAAAGAAGGACTTGAACCAAAAATTATATGAAAATCTCTGTTCTAAAGCAAGACCAAAAAGTATTGGGGCAGATACGGTGATATTAATGTTTTCAGAGGTAGAAGAAAATCAATTTCATGTCTCCAGTGACAAAATACAGAATAAAAAAAAAGTAAAACCAGACAGGCAGAATTGTATACATTTTATTGCTCAGTGTTGCTTTAAGAATCCATTCTAATGTTGCTGGGCTACATGTGCCAGACTTAGATTTGATGCTGGGGTTTACTGGGAGTTCAGACCAAGTAACATTTGGAAGAAAAACACTTTCATGGATGTTTATGTCCTGCTAGGATAATTGTGCCATTCATTTCTGAACTGGTCATTTTGCAAATATCTTCCCCGCAGGTATCGGTTGTATAAGGGCTGAAATTTCCATCCATTAGAATTATAGTAATGCTTAATGCTTTTAATCACCAACGTAATATGAGATAAACATTTTTTAAGGAATGAAGTTCTTTTTGGAGACAAACAGGAGTGCATCAAAGGCAATGTCAGTATTTTGCATAGAAACCAGACTTTTGATTTGCATAATTGAGCAGAGGGCTTCCTTTGCATCTGTTCACTAAAACAAGGTGGTGCAGAAAGAAAAATATGTAGTGACAGCAGAGTGCAGTGCATTGTGGACTTTCCATAAACTAATTCTGCAAGGTCTGTTCTGTGCTGGGGCGATGCTAATAAGCTACAATTGCCGATGTGTTGTAAGATGAATTCTTAAATCTATTACTAATTAAAACCCCAATATGATTGTGCATCGTAAAGCAAAAGAATAGAATTTAGACCCCTGAAGAATATAATCTCTTGACCTCATTGTGACTCCTATATATTTCCAAGGTATATTATAAAGGACGTAAAGTGAAATTATTTAGTAGCTACAGTTCTTCCCAGTTTTAGATTGTGTTGGAAAGGCGGATGGCAAGCTTATGAGAGAACAGTGAGAGACTGGTGTGAAAACTGACTTGCAGAAAGGCTGCATCTGGTTCTCCCTTATTATGGGGTTTTTTATGGTCTGCAGGGCTTGAATTTATTATTCATTTATTATTCTGCTTTACTGATTGCTAATATCATTGTTGAGTGTGCATTTATGAAAAGCTAATTTATGTTTATCCCATTAATATTTATGTAAATTTTGCTTATAAAAAACAAAATAACTCTGTATATGGTTATTTATTGAACAACCTTTTTATTTAAAAGCTTAGTTTTAAAACTAAAATACCAGTTTGCTATACAATTGCAAAGCACAGCACTTGGTGCAAAACTGAGCCCATTAGAACTCACAAAGTATTTGAACTTGGGGCTGAATTTCACCCATGACACTGCAAATATTACACAACCTCCTTAAAATCTAAAGGTGGCCATACACGGATAGATCCGCTCGTTTGGCGATGTCGCCAAACGAGCGGATCTCCCTCCGATATGCCCACCTTGAGGTGGGCAATATCGGGCTGATCCGATCGTGGGCCCTAGGGCCCAACGATCGGATCCTAGCGTTCGCCAAACGGGCGGTCGGATCGCGGGACCGCATCAACGAACAGATGCGGCCGCGATCCGACGGGATTTTTAACCCCATCCGATCGAGATCTGGCCGACTTTCGGCCAGATCTCGATCGGGGAAGCCCATCGGGGGCCCCCATACACGGGCCAATAAGCTGCCGACTTGGTCTGTCGGCAGCTTTTATCGGCCCGTGTATGGCCACCTTAAGTGCAGCCAATGCCAGCAAAAAAAAAAGGGTTATTTATTAAAAATCTAAATTATCTCATATTTTTATTAAACCAAGCTCGACCAAAATCCCATGCATGATTTTATCTTATTTATCAATAAAATGATTAAAAAGGGACATAAATAAAATAAATAAAAAGGGACATCTCCCAGATTTTCGAATTCTGACTTTTTGCAGCTTTGGGGTATAATAAATCAAAAAATTCCAAATTGATCCCTAGACCTCTCCCATTGACTTAAACAGTAATTCGGCAGGTTTAAGGTGGCGAATAGTCAAATTTTAATTCTTAAAGGGTCAGAGTATGATAAACCTCAAAAATCGAATTCAAATTTTTAATAGGGTGTAGAGGGGACAACCTATATACCATATGGTCTTAGATGGATAAGTGAGCTTTTATAGTTAAAATGTTAGCAACCAGAGAGACACAGACAAAAACCAAATATAACGATAGTGGTCACACCCAACGCAACTCCACCGCAGTATTATGACTTCTTGAGCAAATTTAGTTACATTCTGTATGTAATCCAATCTTATTACACATTGTTTATATTGTGTGAAGCTTTTTTTAGTAAGGATTTTCTTACTGAAAATGGTAAAAGTTTTGCCACACTAAAAAAAATGTCGCAGGCACATGTCCTTGACTAACAAAACTTGGCACAAACTGGACCAATATGATCAAAATACATCTCAAAAGAAAGCCTTGCGCTTTTTGTGCCAGTTTTTTTTCTCTGGAAAAAACTAGAATGTCAGGAAAGCTGCAGACATTTCCAAATTAATCCCTGGACCTCTCCTATTGACTTAAACAGTAATTCGTCATGTTTTAGGTGGTTTTTTAGTCAAATTTGAATTCTTAAAGGGCCAGAGTATGATAAATCTCAAAAATCGAATTCTAATTTTAAAAAAAATTGTATCAAGCTTGGATAATTCCGTAGTCAAATTTGACAGTTTTGATCATAAAAAAAAATTAAAAAACTCAAATTTTTAATTCGACCCTTAATAAATCTGCCCTTTAGTCCTAGATTCACATGTTCACCGTTTATGCAAAAAAAGAAAAACACGAGACATGATACGATCCCCGTTAGTGATGGGCGAATTTATTCGGCAGGCGTGAATTTGCGCCGCAAAAATTCGCCAGAGTCAAAAAACTGACGCCAGTGTAAAAAAAATCGGACGCTGGCGTAAAAAATGGACGCCGGCGTCAAAAACGAGACGCCGGCACTGTTTCGTGAATTTTTCACAGTTTCACAAATTTTGCTGGAAAAACGAGACGCTGGTGCCGTTTTGTGATTTTTCACCGTTTCACAAATTTCGATGTAAATGCGCAAATTTTTCGGCGAAACGCCCCAAATTCGCCCATAACTAATCCCTGTAGCTGTGACGATCCTGCGTTCTGTTCAGACTGTAGATCTTAACTTATTACCGTAGTATGGTAAGTCGCTCATTTTCATGGAAAGTTTTCATCTGACAGTTTAGGGTTGACATTAGGTCAGTAGGAGATACAGTAGATAACAGAGTTCTCTTCAGAAATGTCATGCTGTAAATCTGCTACATTTATTAGTGCAGATGCTAAACAGAGTTTAGTTTGAGATCTACCATGTTATTCTTGTAGAGTGACTTTATGATGGTCCAACACAAAGATGGTTTTGTGCAGACTTTCCTATTGACAAAGTATTAAATGGCATAAATTTATGTAAAATTTGTCTGAATAGTTGACCAAGAACTGCGGTAGTGTGTGACCAAAATGTGAGAAAGTGAGACCAACAACAAACATAGTATTCTGTCTTTGTAATTAGATTCTCTATCTTCATAAAACACTTATAGAAACAGCTATTGGGCATGAGTCTATGATAAAACAATTACATTGCATTGCCCAGGATGAACACTATCCCCATTGTAGTCAACCAACTTATCTAACATAGGGATATTGTGCAATCTTGGTTTGTTGTAATTAAGATCAGCATAGTGTGCACAGTGCTGCTTACATGCTGAGTGCTAAATTTATTTAATGCCTCCATTAACATGAACAGTAAAGTGGGAGCCAGGTGTACATTGGTGAAAAATGGAATCCTGTTTCAGGCCCCATTGTTAGCTCTCAGTGCCCCAGTAAACTGAAAGTACAGCTAAAATACACGCTGAAGCTGTTTTCAAGCTGCACTGCTGAATATCTCACAATAAGTTACCATATTGAAACATGCTGAATTTTAGCATTTGTTTGTATTTTAGCTAAAGCATCTCTTTATGTTGTAATTTTATTGCCCAGTTGTGTATTGCTGCTATAGCTCTCTTTAAAAGCCTAACTTGGCACAGACCATTATTTTTTGCATGGAATACAATCTGGCGTTATTGATGGGAAAACAACCTGTTCTTTAATCCTTGGGGTAATAATAATTTTGGTTTTGTGTGCTTCCTTAAGATGAACTCAATGAAATAACAGTAAACAAAAAGAAATGGCAAAAAAATAGAAACTGCATGATAATCATGAGACCTGCTGGTGGTGGAGCTGAGTTACAGTACCAGCTTTTTGTACCATGCAAATAACTCAGTGCAGTTGAGGGATATCCTACAAGGCTCCCATGCAGCAAAGAGCTGGGGGAAGAAATTGAGAGTGGGACAAATAATGGTATTGTGGAAACCAATATACACTATATATTGTACATGTCTCTATCTACCCCTGAACATTGGAGGATGGTGTAAAAATGTGTGTACAGAGGCAGATATCTTTGCATGTTATTATCTTCTTTCTACACTTCATAATTTTGATGATGATTATTATTCTTTTTTTATGAGACAATGTCCTATTTAGCAACCTCTAAATCCTACTGGAAACTATACACATTTCTTTAGAAAACAACATTGTTATCAGGGGCGTAACTACAGAGGAAGCAGACCCTGTAGCTGCAGGGGGGCCCAGGAGGTTTAGGGGCCCCACAAGGTCCTAATTCATATATTGTTTCAATAAATATTGGTAAACTAGGTCAAACTCTAGACATTTTGGGGGCCTGAAAAATAATTTGCTATGGGGCCCAGTAAGATCTAATTATGCCACTGATTGTTACTACTGTAATCTCCAACCTTCACTGATTAACATATCCAAGACACTTTAGGGCTCTTACTGACGAGCGGTTGTAGCTGCGCTCCCCTGTGTTCCGTTTTTCTGCGTTCAGCCGCAGGGGAGCGCAGGAGTAGACACATTATGTATTTTCCAATGGGCTGTACTCACACAAGCGCGTGTAGGCGCCGAACGCAGGTTGAGACGCAACATGCTGCATTTTTTCTGCGTTGGGCGCCTACACGCGCCTGTGTGAGTACGGCCCCATTGGAAAAAACGTAATGCGTCTACTCCTGTGCTCCCCTGCGGCTGAACGCAGAAAAACGGAACGCAGGGGAGCGCAGCTACAACCGCTCGTCAGTAAGAGCCCTTAGCATTAGCATGGGGAGTGAGACTGAAAACATAGGTTGACTCATATACAAATATCAGTATGTAAGTGCACTGAAAGCAAGACTGCAAGCTAACGAGGAAACTTCATAAATTAGCCACTTAAATCATGTAGAAATTATTTGTGAAAAATTCCAGTGAGGAAAATGATTTTGCTCAGTGTTTGGTTTCCCTGGATTTGAAATGTTAGTTTGAAATGTATCGGAGCATATGCAGTGGTATCCGATTGTAGATGACGGCTTGTTTGGTGTGAAAGGTGTGAAAGCTGAGTTCGTCAGCACTGAGGTGATGAGAGAAAGATTTTTTCTGGTGTGGGGAAAAAAAAACTGGGAATTCTCTATTTAATTAACATGAGTGATATTTTTAATACAGCATACAAGTGAGAATAGTTTTGAATTTTAAGAAATATGGGGCAAATGTGGAACTTTAAACATAGGTACTGTACACCCTTTGTGCATTTCTGTTCTAATCTTGCCAACCTGGTATATACAATGAATTGTACTCTTTGTAAAGAGAAAATTACGTATGTTATTCCACATTAGTCTATGATGAGCAAGTGACCAGAGAATTATTATTGTCCTATGATAACTGCACCTCAAGGACTTAAAGCTTTGGATTGGTAATGAATTCCAATACAAGTATAGGACCTGTTATCCAGAATACTCGAGACCTGGAGTTTTCCAGATAATGTATCTTTCCATAATTTGGATCTTCATACCTTAAGTCTACTAGAAAATCATGTAAACATTAAATAACCCAATAGGCTGGTTTTGCTTCAAATATGGATTATTATATCTTAGTTTCGATCAAGTACAAGGTACTGTTTTATTATTACAGAGAAAAAGAAAATCATTTTTAAAAATTTGAATTATTTAATTAAAATGGAGTCTAAGGGAGATGGCCTATCTGTAATTCGAAGCTTTCTGAATAAAGGGTTTCCAGATAATGGATCCAATACCTGTAGTAGATTCCAAATGTAAACTGGAGCACTGTTATGATATTTTAGTATAGGTTCACCAACAGTAATCATGGGGCACCATATTTCTAATGTCCCAGTTATTATCCTAAAAGTCACCTGGTTCCACTAGAGCAGTGATCCCCAACCAGTAGCTCGTGTGTAACATGTTGCTCTCCAACCCCTTGGATGTCGCTCCCAGTGGCCTCAAAGCAGGTGCTTATTTTTTAATTCCAGGCTTGGAGGCAAGTTTTGGTTGTATAAAAACCAGGTGCACTGCTAAACAGAACCTCAATGTAGGTTGACAATCCACATAGGGGCTAATGGCCAATCACAGCATTTATATGGCACCCCAAGAACATTTTTCATGCTTGTGTTGCTCCCCAACTGCTTTTTCTTCTTAATGTTGCTCACGGGTTCAAAAAGTTGGGGATCCCTGCACTAGAGGATGGGACTTAAGAACAAGAAGAATGGGTCTAATAAAAATATTGGCTTGCAAACCTATTTCCATGCTGCTGATTTAACTGACCACACCCATGATCTCTCCAGGAATTGCACTTTTGTGTCTCTTTGAGCCCCTTCTAATATGGGGCCCCTGAATAGAGTACTTCCTGATGACATGCTTGTTTTGGACACATATTTCAGAAGTGAAATTAACAATATTGTGAGCTGCGCAGCTTCATTATATTTAGAGAATACAGATAAGCAGATATGGTAATCAGATAACAGATCATAATTTCAGTTTTAGTACTAAAATATACATTAGTACCAGATTTTTATTTGGATCAGGGCAGAATGTTCAAGCATGTGAAACATGGGGGTATATTTGTCAAAGAGTGAAGTGGGATTTTTGAGAGAGTATTTATCAATGGGTAAAAGTGAAATTTCACCCTTTGATAAAATATGACTTTCAAAATGCCATAGAAATGAATGGAGAGTGGTGGAAAAACATATTCTCGACAAATTTCTCTATATTTTGTGCGAATATTTTTACCGCGCTTTACCCCAAATTTCTTTACAATAGACTCCAAATTATAAGTGGAAAAAAACCTCACATTTTTGAGATTTTTTATACCACCATCCGAAAATCCGCCATCTCAGACCTGCCAAGGCTGTATCCTATTTGGAAGTTTCTGTGGCCTACCCTGGTATTAGCCCGAAAATCCGGCTATTTCAGGCTTTTCGGGAAAATGCCAGAAAAAAAATCTGATTTTGATAAATAACCCCCTTAATCAAATATCAAAAATAAAAGAAATGTCTTGTAGAAAGGATTTTTTTGTTGCAATTTTGTTGCAATATACTGATGCTGATATACTTGGTACTAACCTTCACCTATGACACTACAGCTGTTATTATTCTCCTTCTTTAATATAATACTGACGTTATTAAATGTACTACTGAGATTATACATCATTCGCATCAGTCCTGACACAGAGGAGCTTACTAAATAATTCCCTATCATATTTATTATGGTTGGTGTTATTAGGAACCAATTAACCTGTCTGTATGTTTTTGGAGTGTGGGAGAAACGGGAGTACCTGGAGGAATCCCAGACCAGCAAAGGGAAAACATGCAAATTCCTTGTGGAGTGTCCAGACTACAATTAAACCTAGAACCATATCACTGGAAGGTATATTAGCAATGCAACAATTAACATACCCTAATAGCCTATAAATGTTATTTAGATGCTAGGGGGCCCATTTACTTAGTTCGAGTGAAGGAATACAGGAAAAATAGTTCAAATTTCGAATGTTTTTTTTTGGCTACTTCGACCATCGAATAGGCTTCTTCGACCTTCGACTACGACCTTCGACTTCGAATCGAACGATTCAAACTAAAAATCATTTGACTATTCGACCATTCGATAGTCGATGTACTGTCTCTTTAAAAAATTCTTCGACCCCCTAGTTCGCCACCTAAAACCTACCAAGGCCAATGTTAGCCTATGGGGAAGGTCCCCATAGGCTTCCTAACAATTTTCTGATCGAAGGAATATCCTTCGATCGATGGATTGAAATCCTTCGAATCGTTCGACCGTAGGAATATCGCAAAATCGAAGTCGAAGGATTTTACTTCGACGTTCGAATATCGAGGGTTAATTAACCCTCGATATTCGACCCTAGATAATATGTGCCCCTAGGAGTTGTAAGATAGATGGAAGGGTGAAGTGTAGGCACTCCTACTTCAAATTAAAAATATACCAAAGTCAATTATAAATACATTAAAAATACTGTACATAAATAAATTAGGACCTATGGACAATTTTGTTCCAAGTTTAAAAATAAAATCAGTGAACAGGTGAAAAAAACATAAGGAAATGTCTATAACTGCTTGCTTAAAATTCTCAGCAGATGCCTATGGGAAATTTACACTTGACAGGTGGCAAACGCAACTGTAAGTGCCAAAAACATTTCACCTTTCAAAAAAAAAAATGGGAAAATGTTGAACATTTTTCTTTGAGGAATCTCTGAGAAATGTTTCTGATTATTTGTAAATCTGCCCCACAATAATAGTCACAGGGCCAAGATAAACACTAAGAAGCAGGTCGAAATGGAAAGATAAACCACAATATAATAATTAGGAGGTTTTATTTAGCTGAATAATACTTCATCAATATCTCTGAGTGCCGTAATACGACCTACTTGTACTCACTTCCTCCCTGCTTTCCTAGATTAGCCAAAAAAAAAGATAAAGCTGATGTTCTGCAATTAGCATCCTTTCCTCCTTTCCTGTAGTGCGGAGCAATGTTCTGCTAATGAACAAGGAAAAGGTGCGCTTGTTAACTGGTGCCTACTTGGCTCCTGTCTTGCACAAAAAGCAAAGCATTATTACTTTGATATGATTCATTTGTTGGAAAAATGTCTCTATTAGCAGAAGTAGTAACTGAGAACAGTAATATGCTATTTAGTTGATTGCACAGTCTCTAGAGAATGAACATTTGATTCCCATTCAACAACAGAACAAATATCCCAGCTCAAAGATTCTCAGGGTTACAGCCTGACTGCTGTTTTTGCTATTATTGCCAGCCTCTAGTGGAAGTGACTCGAGGGGAAGGTTGCTAAAATCATAAATATATATTGATAAAGAATTTGTTTTCAGACTGCTTTGCCGGGGAGAAGGAAAGCATTCGCCCAATAATGAGTCTTTTGGAATAGTGACAATTTAATGCCCTGCTTGAAAACATAGCTACCAAATCTGAATTCCCATTATTTCCTAGTTCAGATGTTGCTGATGAAAAGCAGCTTCCATCTTGATAGTTGCCACGGCAGATGGTAGCAGCCTTTGTGTCTTTTTAGCAGTATTAATATCAGGATATTTTCTCACTTCTAAGCACTGATCAAACCCATTGAAGCTGTACCTGGAATAAGGAGATCTCTGGTGTTATCCTACAAACACACAATCAGACATAAGGGCTGTGTGGGGGGTCACATGGGAGATGAGGGTTTGGAACAAGGCATTTCTCATGCTTAAAGGGGTGTTTCACCTTTATGTTATAGACCACTCAATTCTAAGCAACTTTTCAAATGGTCTTCATTATTAGTTTTTTTACGTTTTTTAATTATTGGTCTTTTTTTCTTCTTAGTACATTTATTTAAAAGAGCAATACACTGTCTAGATCTACATGAGTGCAATAACCAGGGCTTTTGCTGAACATACTTTTTGTCTATTATTTTAATCACAAAAATTTAAGATCTATGCTTTGTCCTTGTAAAGTAGATTACAAGCACACAGATAATCCCCCTGCATAATGGATTCCTGCTAACAAAACAGTCACAACAAAGGGTGAAGAGAGGGGATTGTATACTGGTGGTAATCTAAGGGGCAGATTTATCAAGGGTTGAAGTGAAATATCGAATGTAAAAAATTTCGAGCTAATTTTTGTGTACTTCGACTAGGGAATAATCCCAATTCGATTTGAATTTCTAAATTTATAATGACCATTTGCCATCTAAAACCTGCCGAATTGCTGTTTTAGCCTATGGGGGACCTCCTAGAACCCATTTGGAGTCAATTGGTGAACTTTGAAAAATCTAAGTTGTTCTTGAAAAAAACGTCAAATCGATTTCGATGTTACTTCGATTCGTACAATTCGAATTCAAACGAAAACGGCCTATTCACCCTGAAAAAAAAAAATATTTCGATTGGTCTTTTCTTATTCGGATTTCGGCTTTTTTTTTATTCGGAATTCGGATCCTAAAAATCTTAGTTTTGTTGTTCCTATGAAAGCAACAGTTTGTGCAGTTGTGCTTTAATTTATATTCCCTCCCACTGAACAGACCATTGTCAAAATGCAGTACCATTTTCATATAATGGCTGTTAATTCTGAGTAGCTTTACAGTGCAATAGAATTCGTATCGATTTAAGAATAGATTTGCACTCAGAGTAAAATGAGTTCATCACAGATAACAATATTACAAAATGAATAATGATTAGATACTTATTATTGCTGCCAAACAGAGCACTAAAAACAATGAATGTATTAGGCTATATATTGAATAATATTCAATCTGCTCTGTATACAATCTCCATTATCTTTCTGTTTGTTCCTATCATACACATTAGTGGCACAAGCTACATTTCTAACCTATTTTTGTACAAGTTTTCAAAAGCAGGATTATCTGTTTATATAGTAAAACATGTGTCTGTATACAAAATAGTCTTTCTCATCTCAGACTAATGTTCAGAGCAAGCTTGTCTTATTGCACGATAATAAAGACGTATGCCATCGTGATGTTATAAATAACAAAGAAACGTCCTTTGTCTCCTGTAATTAAAAAGTGGGACAATTAAAGCAGAACAAGAAAATTGGAGCAAAAGCGACAACAATGGAAAAGCCAATAACTATTAATCTTGCCAAAACTTTTTAAATCATAAAGCTGAATCTGGAAGTAACAACTGTTTATTTTATGTATGTGGAATGTCAAGAGATGATGACCCTCTGCATCAACTGCAAGTTCTAACTGAGAGGTCAGGCAATACGTTTCCAATATTAAAAATAAAAAAACTCCCAGCTAACTAAGGTCAAGGCAAGGCATGTGTTTAAGTGGATCTAAACCCCAAAAATAAATTGATGTAAACTTACTCAGAGTGCTCCTCTGAGCACTCTTGCAATATATATGTATTTTGTATTTTTAGTAGTTTGGGCGATATTAGCTAACATATCTGACTTTGTACTACTAATGATAGGGTTACTCATACTTAGCCTTTCATATCTGATTTTGAACTACTAATGAAAGGGCTACTCATACTCCGACTTTTATATCTGAATTTGTACTACTAATGATAGGGTTACTCATACTCAGACTTTCATATCTGATTTTGTATATCTAATGATAGGGTTACTCATACTCCGACTTTCATATCTGATTTTGTACTACTATTGAAAGGGCTACTCATACTCCGACTTTCATATCTGAATTTGTACTACTAATGATAGGGTTACTCATACTCAGACTTTCATATCTGATTTTGTATATCTAATGATAGGGTTACTCATACTCCGACTTTCATATCTGATTTTGTACTACTAATGATAGGGATACTCATACTCCGCATTTCATATCTGATTTTGTACTTCTAATGATAGGGTTACTCATACTCCGCCTTTCATATCTGATTTTGTACTACTAATGAAAGGGCTACTCATACTCCGACTTTCATATCTGAATTTGTACTACTAATGATAGGGTTACTCATACTCAGACTTTCATATCTGATTTTGTATATCTAATGATAGGGTTACTCATACTCCGACTTTCATATCTGATTTTGTACTACTAATGATAGGGATACTCATACTCCGCATTTCATATCTGATTTTGTACTTCTAATGATAGGGTTACTCATACTCCGCCTTTCATATCTGATTTTGTACTACTAATGAAAGGGCTACTCATACTCCGACTTTCATATCTGAATTTGTACTACTAATGATAGGGTTACTCATACTCAGACTTTCATATCTGATTTTGTATATCTAATGATAGGGTTACTCATACTCCGACTTTCATATCTGATTTTGTACTACTAATGAAAGGGCTAATCATACTCTGACTTTCATATCTGATTTTGTACTACTAATGAAAGGGCTACTCATACTCGACTTTCATATCTGAATTTGTACTACTAATGATAGGGTTACTCATATTCTGACTTTCATATCTGATTTTGTACTACTAATGATAGGGCTACTTATACTCCACCTTTCATATCTGATTTAGTACTACTAATGATAGGGCTACTTATACTCCACCTTTCATATCTGATTTTGTACTACTAATGAAAGAGCTACTCATACTCCACCTTTCATATCTGATTTTGTACTACTAATGAAAGGGCTACTCATACTCCGACTTTCATATCTGATTTTGTACTACTAATGAAAGGGCTACTCATACTCCGCCTTTCATATCTGATTTTGTACTACTAATGAAAGGGCTACTCATACTCCGACTTTCATATCTGAATTTGTACTACTAATGATAGGGTTACTCATACTCAGACTTTCATATCTGATTTTGTATATCTAATGATAGGGTTACTCATACTCCGACTTTCATATCTGATTTTGTACTACTAATGAAAGGGCTAATCATACTCTGACTTTCATATCTGATTTTGTACTACTAATGAAAGGGCTACTCATACTCCGACTTTCATATCTGAATTTGTACTACTAATGATAGGGTTACTCATATTCTGACTTTCATATCTGATTTTGTACTACTAATGATAGGGCTACTTATACTCCACCTTTCATATCTGATTTAGTACTACTAATGATAGGGCTACTTATACTCCACCTTTCATATCTGATTTTGTACTACTAATGAAAGGGCTACTCATACTCCACCTTTCATATCTGATTTTGTACTACTAATGAAAGGGCTACTCATACTCCGACTTTCATATCTGAATTTGTACTACTAATGATAGGGTTACTCATACTCAGACTTTCATATCTGATTTTGTATATCTAATGATAGGGTTACTCATACTCCGACTTTCATATCTGATTTTGTACTACTAATGAAAGGGCTAATCATACTCTGACTTTCATATCTGATTTTGTACTACTAATGAAAGGGCTACTCATACTCGACTTTCATATCTGAATTTGTACTACTAATGATAGGGTTACTCATATTCTGACTTTCATATCTGATTTTGTACTACTAATGATAGGGCTACTTATACTCCACCTTTCATATCTGATTTAGTACTACTAATGATAGGGCTACTTATACTCCACCTTTCATATCTGATTTTGTACTACTAATGAAAGAGCTACTCATACTCCACCTTTCATATCTGATTTTGTACTACTAATGAAAGGGCTACTCATACTCCGACTTTCATATCTGATTTTGTACTACTAATGAAAGGGCTACTCATACTCCGCCTTTCATATCTGATTTTGTACTACTAATGAAAGGGCTACTCATACTCCGACTTTCATATCTGAATTTGTACTACTAATGATAGGGTTACTCATACTCAGACTTTCATATCTGATTTTGTATATCTAATGATAGGGTTACTCATACTCCGACTTTCATATCTGATTTTGTACTACTAATGAAAGGGCTAATCATACTCTGACTTTCATATCTGATTTTGTACTACTAATGAAAGGGCTACTCATACTCCGACTTTCATATCTGAATTTGTACTACTAATGATAGGGTTACTCATATTCTGACTTTCATATCTGATTTTGTACTACTAATGATAGGGCTACTTATACTCCACCTTTCATATCTGATTTAGTACTACTAATGATAGGGCTACTTATACTCCACCTTTCATATCTGATTTTGTACTACTAATGAAAGGGCTACTCATACTCCACCTTTCATATCTGATTTTGTACTACTAATGAAAGGGCTACTCATACTCCGACTTTCATATCTGATTTTGTACTACTAATGAAAGGGCAACTTATACTCCGACTTTCATATCTGATTTTGTACTACTAATGATAGGGCTACTCATACTCCGACTTTCAAAGAGACCTGTTAAACCGTAAGCTTGATATTAGCAGTATTAAACTGCTAACATCTAAAAAACCTTTAAGAATAGAGAATTAAAATGTTTGGTTTATAAGCCCTTCAAATATAGAGTTGCTACCCAAAGATAATTACTAATTACTAGAATACAGTATATTCTACTATATTCTATAACTTCTTCTCCTCTACTACCTACTTCTGTCTCCATTTACATAACTTTCCACCAATGGTTCTGTCATCTGGCGTTCCCCTCGCATCCACCAGAAGGTGTCATGTCTCAAGGATTTAATACTCACTGAATATTCCAGCTTTTCATAGACACTTTTTCCGATACTTTTCCCTCCTGTGCACTTGCTGCGGCTCCTAAAAATTGTAAGCAGATCTTGAGCCTTGTATATTATGTATTTATGTTTCCCATTGTACAGCACTTTACTGTATATTATGTATCAAAAATAATACAGGTATGGGACCTGTTATCCAGAAAGCCAGGGACCTGGCCAGATAAGGGGTCTTTCTGTAATTTGGATTTTCATACTTTTCTGGGGGTTCATTTTCAACGGTCGAGTTGATTTTTCAAAGGTTTTTGTCAGTCAAACCTTTGGGTTAAAAAAACTGGAAATAGCTTGAATCCAAAAATACTCCAGCTAAAACTTGTAGAGGTCATGTAGCAGTCAATGGCAGATGTCCCCTAAACGATTTAAAGATGTTTGTAGCCTTTATAATGTTCAAGTTTTTTTGGTGGGTTGTGCTCGAACCCTTGTTTCATGCGAGTGATTGGAGTTTTTTTTCCACCAATTTGAGTATTTGAGTTTTTCACTCACTATACAGATTCTAATTTTCAATATTCAAGTTTTTTCATAAATCAGAAACCATTCGAGTTGTGAGTTAATTCAAGGTGTAAAAAAACCTCACTTCAACCTTTAATAAATAAGTCTACTAAAAAATCAAGTAAGCATTAAATAACCTAATAGGATTGTTTCGCTTTCAGTTTGAATCAAGCACAAGATATTGTTTTATTATTACAGAGAAAAGGGAAATCCCTTTCCGGTAATTTGGAACTTTATGGGAAAAGAGTCTGGATAATGTATCCTATACCTTTAATAATTATGGCCATTCAATATTGTATTATTCATATTAGACATTTTACTTGCAAACATTTAGGCACACATGACATATTTCTTCTACATTTTTAAAGGGCACCTGTCATCCAGACATAAAAAGCTGTATAATAAAATACATATATTTTCAAATTAAACATGAAACAAAAATACTTTTTTTTTATTAAAACATCCATAAATATAAATCAATCATATATTGCCTTAGGCATAGGGGCGGGGCAGGAAATGACTTTCACTTTTCATTCTGCTCTTCCTAGATGTCACTGCACTCCCCACATTCTCAATCCGTTCTCATCATCTAATTGTTTAGCCAGAGCATGGACTAGGGTATCGAACCCCCCATTCTGTCACATCAACAAGATTTTAGCATCATGCAAAGCTTGCCTTAATAACATCGTTCACAAAATGGCCGCTACCAGCTTGCTGTGATTATGAATTCCAAGACTAAAAAAAAAAAACCAAAATGTAAATAATTGAAGTTTATTTTGCTTGACCAACATCATAAAATAGGATTTAGAATTATTTCTTAACACGGGTCCCCTTTAATGACATACTGAGTACCAGGAATACGTTGTAGTTTGCCTATAGTTCATTGCAATCATCTACAAATCTATCAATTGTTTTTCTTTACCAATAATACATTGTGATATTAGCATGAATCTATTCCTCTCTCCTATCTAACCACCCTTTAAGCATTTTATGGCTCTACCCAGCATACTCTTCCAATGAAGAAATTATAGTAATTGTTATATAGAAAATGAACCATCGGAGCTGCTTGATAAACCCAAGATGTTGCACTTTACAGTTCCATTTTTCTGTGACTGTACTTCCAGCTGTAAAAAAAAAAAAAAGCTATTATTACATATCCAGTTCGTATGCTCAGTGTCATTGCTGCTGCCCATAAGAACCAGCTTGGCCTTTTGTAAAATTGTGGAATAATATATAATCTTTTTCAAAATATCTTACCAGCTGCATGAGTCATGTTGGAGTTGCGTAGAGGAATAATAATAATATACGAAGAGCATGTGGAAGGTTTAGAATTAATGTAGCGTATGAATTCAGTATGTTGGCACCCAGCACTGATCTGCATTCACTTTGTCTTATTCCCTTTTGCTCACTTGAAGTTTCTTTTCTTTACTGTTGAAAGGAGGAAGTTCTGGGGTTTTAACCCCCCATTTACAAATACTATTAATTTTAGGCTATTGAAAGCTAAGTCAGCCTAGTATTTCTGGACGTTTAAGAACAAGAACAATTAATAAACACAATTAGGAGTTCATAAAGTATAGTGATGGGCGATCTGTGGCGTTACGGTTCGTTGAATAATTCGCGAAATGGCAAAAAATTTGCAAAATGAGACGTGCGCCGCGATTTGAAAATAATTGTCGCAAACGAGCATTACGTTTGGACACGCAATGCAATTTGATGAACCTGTTAGTGTCACTTTTTTTTAGCTTTGGGGCTACCAATAAAACATTTTGACTTACTTTCAAGCTTTGTAGACTGTGATGATAAATAAATATGGCATCTTTTGCTTTGTGTCTGAATGTGCTGAATTGCATTGGAGTCAATGAGAAGACCAATTGACACTCATGTTTCGCTTAGTATACTGCTACACACATGTCCTACATTGTTAGAGGACTCCTAGTCCTATCTTTTCAAAAAAATAAAAAATTAGGGCTCCCATTTTGCCAGTTTCTTAAAAACGTGTGGTCGACTGTTAGCAATATCTACTACTTCTCTATATTGCTGTTTAACCAAATAGTACCATCTGTACTTTACTACTAGTAGATTACTAACACAATTACAACTAAGTTATCTGAACAGATAGTATCTGTGTGCTTTGTATCCCAGATAAAAATGAATAAACCATATATTTAGGTGAATGAACCTCATATTTACATGTAATTATAATGATTCTGAAATACTATGTAATTTAATGTTAATGACTCCGATTGAGAATAGTCATAGTTGTGTTATTGAATCCAAACAACTTCAAGTACCATCTGAGTATTAGTTAAATGAAAAATAAACTACAAATATAGACGTATGAAGAAAGTTTTTTTAATACAAATTAAAAAATAGCACAATGGTGCTAAATCTCAGCAGAGGAATATTTATATCAGTGGAGGAAGAGGTGGAGGAGTGTTTTCCCTCTGCAGAGACTGCACAATGCCTCTGACCTCCTGAATCTCTTGACTCATGGCATTAACCTGGTGGACCAGTGTGATGAGCACTCAACGCTCACTGAGTGCCTGGTTAAGTGGTGGTGCTGCCTGGTCAGGTGGTGGTGTTGCTGGTGCTGCCTGGTCAGGTGGTGGTGCTGCCGCATCTTCAGGATAATTGTCCTGGATCCACTCAGCTGGCAATGAATGAATTTCAGTTTGAGTAATACAACAATTGCATTTGTACAGTATGAATTATACAGGATAAGAGTGTCATGTTGTAACTATAGGAAAATTAACATCTATAAGGATGCCATTGGCAGGTATGGGGCGGGCAACACCATTAATATAGTTTTTTTGCAGCAGATAATCTCCATTTGATTTACTTGTTCTCTGCTGTTATATGACAGTTAACTGTTACTGATGTTACACTATTCACCTAAACACACTTTTGCTCAAAAATAGAAAATTAAATAGGACTCAAGTGGCTTTGTGATAGTTAAGGGAGCTAGCACACGGGCAGATTCGGGGAGATTTAGTCGCCTGGCGACTAATCGCCTCTTCTGCAGGGCGACAATCTCCCCGAACTGCCCATGTGCTTGCGGCCTAAGAAGGGAAACCTATTTATTCTGTTTAAATAAATCTACCTTTATGTGAAGTAAAATTATTATTAGCCTTGTCACAGGCCTAAACAAACACACATTTGCTCCAAAATAGCAAAATAAATAGGAATCAAGTGGCTTTATTGTAGTTAAGAAGGGAAACCTATTTATTCTGTTTAAACAAATCTACCTTTATTTGCCAACTATGTGGCAGTACTAAAAGTAAAATTATTAGCCTTGGTACAGGCCTAAACAAACACACATTTGCTCCAAAATAGTAAAATAAATAGGAACCAAGTGGCTTTATTGTGGTTAAGAAGAGAAATCTATTTATTCTGTTTAAATATATCTAATTATCATATCCCTCCCTGTGCAGGTAGCGGATGAAGTCCTCCAGCTCCTCTTGTCTCATCAGGTCTTGACCTGCCATGCTCTCTGCAGAAAATGTTTCCACTCCTACAAGTGTAAGTGCAGGGCATTTGGTTTTTTGGTATTTTGATATTATTGACGCCCATTTTAAGCCCATTTATGACGCTTGTGCGTCGAGTATGACACTCACGTGTTGAGTATGATGATACATCATGCATCATACATGAGTATGACGCGCGGGCGCCAAATTTGACAAATTAGCTATAGAATTTACTACTTAAATACATTATGGTTTTCTTATTTTAGTAATAGTGTGACTACATTAGCCAACCATGCTGCAGTATTATAAGTAACATTATCATAATTAGAGTTAAAAGAGGTAGGCCTCAACCAGAAGAAATGAGACTACAATGCAGCAGTACTGGAAGCAAAATTATTTTTTGGAGCCTTGACAGACCCCCAACCAGAAGAAATTAGACTACAAAGAAGCAATATTAGAATTTAAATTATTTTTAGGAGCCTTGACAGACAGACCCTTGACAACCCAAGTAGTAGCATCAACATAGAATTAAAATTAGAATTAGAAGAGGTAGACCTCAACCAGAAACAATTAACCGGAAAATGCGGCATTATTGGAAGCCACATAATTTTTAGGAGCTTTGGCAGACCCCAACCAGAAGAAATTAGACAACCTTATGGCAGTAGTAGCATCAACAAAGAATTAAAATTAGAGTGCCCCTGGCACTGTGCTCCAGCATGTAATTGCTGACCGGCCAGCGCTGCTCCACAAGGTACTCCACCATGTGCAGGATGGAGATCCAAAGCGTCAGCCAGTCACAGATCAGCCGATGGGGTGGCAGGTTATGCTGCCGCTGTATCCATGCTGAAGACGCGCTGGCGGTGGGGGACCTCGCATACACTACGTGCCTTCTCCAACAAGTCACCCAACCCTTTGTAGCTCTTCAGGAAGCACATGGGTCAGTTGGCTTAGGTGGATGGCGGCCAGCAGGTTGCGACTGTTGTCGCACGCAATGTTACCTGCATGGAGCTGGCGGGGAGTTAACCACCGCTGCACCTGGAAGGCAGCCATGAGCTTAGGTGCAGTATGACTCCTCTCCCCCAGGCAGAGGAGTTGCAGCACAGCCTGACAGCGCTTGTGCTGCACTGAAGCGTAACTGCGGGGACGCTTCAGTGGTGGCTCATCCATAGTGGTGGAGGAGGAGGAAGTGGCTGTGTGGGGTTTGCCCCAAGGTTTCCTCCATACAGATCATGATATTTTGCTATGTGATTTGCGGTTTGCTGCTTACTGGTTGTCTTTCATTGTTTAGTGAGGCAGTAAGAATATAAGGCTACCAGTAAGCGTGTATACGCTCTTAAAAGTAGTGTCCATGATAAAATAAAATAATCAAAACCAAATAAAACAGACAGTAGAAGGATGGAAAATAATCTCAAAGCCCAAACCTACAACCTCCCGTCATTCATTTGAACATGTATCTCAGGATGAAGTGAGCATGAACGAGCAATAACGAGACATAATGATAATATTTACCACTTAGTCAGGAACTATATAAGGAAAACTTTACCCCCAAAATGAATACTTAAGCAACAGATACGTATATCACATTGGGGGGGGGGGGGTTATTGACTAGAATCCAAAATTTATCTCATAATATTATTAAAAAAAGCATGACAAAACTATCACGCTCTATTTAAGCTTATTTGTTAATAAAATAACTCAGAATCAAACAAATTTTTCAGGATTTTTTCCCGAATTGCTTGATTTTTTTGTTTTTTTTTGCCTGAAACCCCCAAAAAGGTCAGATTTTTGGGCTAAACACACTGAAGACCATGATAACTTCAATTTGGGATAGGTGCCTCCCATTGACTTATAAAGGACCTCGACAAGTCTGAGATAGCTGATTTACATATTCACGCTTTGTGCAGCATCGGGTATAATAAATCTCGAAAAACTCAAGGTTTTTTTTACCCTAAAAAGCCCAACCAGAAAGATTTGAGGTTTAATAAATAACCCTCTAAGTGGCATATTAAAGAATCTCACCAAACTGAAATATAGATATCAGTAAATCTTGCCCTTTTACATTTCTTACCTTGAACTCTCATTTTGTGATGGTCTGTGTGCTGCCTCAGAAATCCCCTGACCAGAAATACTGCAGCTCTAACTGTAACAGGAAGAAGTGTGGGAGTAAAAGACAGAACTTAATTAATTGGTACATGTGACCTTACATGTATGTGTGCCTTTGGTTTGTTTATGTGCAACGTGAATCGTAGGATCCCAGGAGGGAGACCCTTTGTTCTTAAAATGTCAGTTTTATATTTTGCATTATCCAATGGCAAATACTACTAAAAAGTATATTATTATGAAAATGGCTTATCTGAAGCAGGGTTTTACATATGAACTGCTTTATGCAATTTATTTTTATAGAGACCTACATTGTTTTGGGGGTATAGTTTTCCTTAAATGGCACCTATTCTTGGGGCACAGCATTTACCTATTAGAGAAAAGGTATAAGTTATAACATTTTTAGGGAACGTGAGCTGTTAGTGCTTAAATGGGCAATTAATTGCCAGCTCTTGGCTGGACAGCAGTATATACAGCAAAAATATTCGTATAATAATACAAAATATTAAAAAAACAAAGTAATAATACAGATTAAATGTCTGTAGCAAAGAACTGGTAAAGACATTTTTGCATGAGTGTATTTTGTTTTATATATCTCAGTAGAGAAGCTGGCTTAGGGAAGGTCTCCAGATTTAAGCCTCAGTGATCTGGATGCGTTTGGATGTTAGGGCAGCAGGGTGAGACTGTGTAGCCAAGAAACCAACAAAGTTGTATTGCCACTAGGCCACCTGCCCACCTTCCCAGTGTCTAATAGTGCAGATGTGATGCATAAAAAGCACAGTGCTGAGGGATCCAGCCTTGGCCACACAGAGGGAACAAAGGGGCGAGGGAAACCTGGAACATTTTTACCACAATGATAGTTATTATTTGACAACAGGAAGGAAGGTCCATAACAAAACAGGTTTGGCCTGATGTAACTAGGGCATCTGGTTGCCTTAGGCAAAAATACTTTCATTTTACTGCGTGTGAAAAGTAAATATTTTTTAAATTACTGTATAAATGAAAGTGACAAAAAAACACTTTTTCTTCTCACAGCTTAAATTAGAAAGTCATGGTAATGTGTAATTCAGAGCAATAATGGTAAGG
Organism: Xenopus laevis; assembly: GCF_017654675.1. Taxonomy (NCBI): domain Eukaryota; kingdom Metazoa; phylum Chordata; class Amphibia; order Anura; family Pipidae; genus Xenopus; species Xenopus laevis. The sequence continues at coordinate 46,439,939 of NC_054381.1, forward strand.
CTGTATACAAGGGGAAAAAAGCACAATAAATAACAGCAACATTAGGACAGCAGTATGTTTCCTTCACAGATCTGTGGCTGGATGCGCTCACTGATGAAGTGTGTTTGACATATAATCATGTCAGAGGTAGATTGTTAAACTATCATCTGTTCCCTGCATAGAACCTGTGGTCTATGCAAAAGGATAAATATACAGCTCTGTTTAACCAAGGGAGAGCAAACAGCATAGTGCCTCCACCCCATGGTGAATTCTGAGGTTATGTAGGGCCACAAACATGCGGAGCGAGGGAATAAATACTACAGATTGTTGCACAAAATTCAAAATATTCTCCTAGTTTGAGCAAAGGATAGATAGATACTGTAGATAGATAGATAGATAGATAGATAGATAGATAGATAGATAGATAGATAGATAGATAGATAGATACTGTAGATAGATACTGTAGATAGATAGATAGATAGATAGATAGATAGATAGATAGATAGATAGATAGATAGTTGATAGAGAGAGAGAGAGAGAGAGAGAGAGATGATAGATAGATAGATAGATAGATAGATAGATAGATAGATGATAGATAGATAGATAGATGATAGATAGATAGTTGATAGAGAGAGAGAGAGAGAGAGAGAGATGATAGATAGATAGATAGATGATAGATAGATAGATAGAGAGATGATAGATAGATAGATGATAGATAGATAGATAGATAGATAGATAGATAGATAGATAGATAGATAGATAGATAGATAGATAGATAGTGTGTCTGTATTATATATATCCACAATATAGATAAATAAATGCTGGCGTTCACATGGATTTTTTCTTCAGATTTGATCTTCATTCAATCAACGTTTCGATCCATAAAAGGTCCCAGGTATGGGATCTGTTATACACAAACCCAGAAAGCTTAGAATTACAGAAAGGCTGTCTCCTATAGACTCCATTTTATCCAAATAATAAAAAATGATTTCCCTTATCTCTTTTATAATAAAACAGTGGCTTTTATTTGATTACAACTAAGATATAATTCATCCATACTGGAAGCAGAGCCGTTATGGGGTTTACCTTGACGTGGTATGGTGGCTTATCAACTTTATGATCATAACTTTGTAACTAAAAACCCCTGTTTTTGTAAACACATGCACTTGCATATATATATATATATATATATATATATATATATATATATATATATATATATATATATATATATATATATATATATATATATATATACTGAATTACTTATGAGACAGGGGACCACGGAATGTGCATTGATTAATTGGCCAAATCAGTAGCACTTCCGTTGTACTTAAACATGTTTTAACTTTGAGCGCTCCCACAACCCCCCCTTTTTTGTATATTGGAAGCAGAACCAGCCTATCGGGGTTATTTGGTGTTTCCATGATTTTCTAGTAGACTTAAGGTATGAAGATCCAAATTATGGAAAGAACCATTGTCCAGAAAGCCCTGGGGCCCAAACATTCTGGATAACAGGTCCCATACCCGTATATATATATTTTTTTTTTATGATGTGTTTGATTAATTTTATAGGGATGTCATATTGTAGACCCTCAGGCTATAAACTCCAATTCCCAGAATCATCAGCCTGCTGTTAAATGGGGGCTCACAACAGCTGGTGTGTTGTATGTTTTGATATTCCTGTAGAAGTCTAAAATTGGGTCCTTCCTTAAGAGATGCCAAAAGATACAGGCTGATAACATGGTGCTTAGCATGAAATCAGTGTTATTCATGCCACTTTCTTTTCAACTTACATTTACATAGCACCTGTTATGCATCCAGTTCTGGAGGGTGCTGTAAAATAGCTAAAGGCATCTTGACAATTAAAAAGCAGTAGATAGGTAGTAGCTGTAGAAAGGTCAAGCAATAAGAGCAACTTGACTTGTTCCAAATAAGTTCCCCAGAATAGATATCTCATGGCAGCCGACACTTTTGTATAGATTTTTTTTTTTAAAATTTTTTTAAATTTTTTAAATCTCAATTGTTTTCTTTCCATTGCAAAAAATAGAAGGTACCAACCTTAGAGAACCCTATTCGCTTTTTCTGTGTAGGGATGAGAAAAAAAAGAAACTTACTTGTATTTGACTTGTATAATTGAAAAATTGCATTAAATATAGTTACTGCAACACTATAAATCTTTATGGCATTAATACTAAACAGCATACGGTTTCAGTCTTGATCTTTCCCAGATACTGTATATATATTGTTATATTTACAGGTAAGCAAAAATGACGGTATATATTGCTTTTGCTCCCTCTGATATTTGACATGGCTATGTATTAAATACTTGAAGCTGCCCCTGTACATTTATTTTGTCATATAAGGTGCATAACCTATAAAAGTCTTATCAGCATTGCTTCTGTAGTCATGGAATATTGATTTTGTAGACATTGTGGAGCAGTGCACATTCTTCAACACTATTTCCCTGTATATATATATATATATATATCAAGTTCTTGGGTAGCAGATCAGTTGACCATGAAAAAAATATATTTGATTGCAGTGTTATGACTAATAAATTGTAGAGCAAACTACTTGGAACTGCCATATTTGCTACAGTTGAAGAATGCTTATTGATAGCTTTATAACACAGCACACACTTTTAGGGATACATTTTCAATAACAGATCCTTACAAAGGGAGGATTCCCTAAAGCTTGTGCTGTGTTCAGTATTTAAGTACATTTATCGAAATCATTGTGTGGAAGGCAGGCCCGGATTCGGGGCCAGACCAATCGTGGTATTTTAAAAAATAAAAAAAAGCCAGAGCGCCGTGCCATCTGGGCATGCGCGCCGGCGTGGAACAGAAGGAAGGCAGCGCACGGCACGGTGCGGAGCAGCAAGGGGACGGGGGGCCCTGGACAGCAGTCCCGGTGGGGCCCCCGTCCCCTTGCTGCTCCGCACCGTCCGACACTGCCCGGATTTGTGGAAAGGCCATCTAGGCCCAGGCCTAGGACGGCAGGATTTTAGGGGCGCGGCATGCTGCCCAACCACACCCACATTGGTTCAAAAACAGCTGGAGATACAATCATTTTTTAAATTTTCCCGTGCACCAATCCCCATTGCTCCAGTCCAGATGATGAAATAAAGGGGAGGGGAAAGGGGCGACTAATGGCAGTGGGCCTAGGGCGGCCCTTTATGTAAATCCGGCCCTGGGGGGAGGTACCGGCCTTTGGCTGGGAACTCATATATGTCTTCTCTTTTTTCTTTTAGTAAGTCTGATGAGACTGGATATAATAACTGTACTGATGATAATCTTAGCATTATACTATTGTACATAGAAAATATTCATTGTACCAAACTGAAGCAAATTATTTAGTACTGGTACTGAATCCCTTATCCAGAAACCTGAATTTCAGGAAGGCCATCTCCCATAAACTCCATTTAAAGCAAATAGTGTTGCTAATTTTTAAAAATAATTTCCTTTTTCTCAGTAATAATAAAACAGTAGCTTGTACTTTATGGTAACTAAAGGTGGCCATAGACGCAAAGATCCGCTCGTTTGGCGACATCGACATTAACATGCATGGCTATATTGGGGGTAATCTGAACATTCGGGCGTATGGCCTAACTATACGATTACGATGCGCAATGGGATCCGGCGGGATCGGTCGGGTCAAAATCAAACCTGTCCAATCGACCAAACGACCAATCTCCGCCGGGCGAAAGATGTCGGCACTCTTCACACACGGTCTGAAAATTGTACGAATTATTCTTACCAATAATCCCCCCCCCCGTTTTTCTCACTTGCACCTACATGACCTATGTTAAACACAACGTCACCCTAATACAGTACTATACAATCCACATA